>NC_057812.1:342817141-343117141 GCF_018294505.1 Triticum aestivum | reverse complement strand
GTTTGCTTATTATGCCATGCTATGCTAGTAGACGTGGATTGGGTGAGTGTATCCATGACAGATGTGAGATTGTTAATTAATGGTTTACTTAAGGTGGCAACTTAAATACACATCTGGGTGGATTGAGGCACCTGGCTATTCTAGCGATTGCCTGTTTTTCTTTATGGATTGGCACCCAGGCTCAAAGGGATCATGAGATTATTCATGCTAGAAACTTCCGTGTGCAGCCACAAGCTATTATGGGCTCTAGCATAGTTGACTAAGTTGTGCGAACTCTTATAGTGGTAGACTAGCAGATGTAGGGGATGTAGGTTGGTATGGTCTACCCGTTCGTAAGGTGCTAGCGCTTCTGAAAGACTATGTCTCGGTCATCCGTTTCTCAAACACCATGTAGTGCGAGAAATCCAATGGAGGAGATCGAGTCTTGTGGGGAAAAGTGCGCTAACCTCTGCAGAGTGTATAAACTAATCATGGTTAGACGTGTCCCCAGTTATGGACATCTTGAGTATCTAGTACCTGGATTATCATGTGAATCTCAACATGTTACTCTAAATTAAATTTTGATGGGTTTGTTTAATGATGATGCTTAATTGGGATTGAGAATGCTGTCAACCATTCTCAATGTTTAACAACTACCATGATAGTTAAATAAATTTATTCCTTTGTAGTAGGGAAAAATTGGCTTTACGCAAAACTGTAACCATAGAGCTTTCCACCAGCCAAATATGCATATAGAATAGTTGTTTCATTCCATTACTCTCTATGTGTTACTTTGCCAGCATATTCCATGTGCTGACCCGTTTCGGGCTGCAATGTTAATGTTGCAGACTTTTCAGACGATGATTAAGGAGTTTTAGGTCGTGGTTCTATACTCAGTGATGCCGTTGGAGTTGATGGACTCACTTATCTTCCAAGCCTTCCGCTGTTATCATTATTAGATGGCCTTACGCCATATTTATTGTAATAAGTTCTCTTTTGAGACACTCGATGTAATAAGTGTGTGATTGCTACTCTGTTATAAATCCTTCAAGTACTGTGTGGTGTCAGCATTACTGATCCAGGGATGACACCTGAGCACAGAGATTGGACCGTTTGAGGTCTGGTCGCTACAAGATAGTATCAGAGCACACGCTGACTGTAGGACACGACCACTAAGCTAAAGATCTAGATCACTACTCACTCTGTTCTCTTTTCTGACTTCTCATCTTTTCTACTCCTTTAGGATGGAGGATGCAAGGAACAAGTTCACTCAACCGGATGAAGATACACCCTTTGGACGTCACTTGAAGGAAGGCACTAGATACCTGAACATAGGAGTACCAAGCTTCACTGGAACCTACAACTCCACTTTACCTAAAGAGGAGCACTGGATGATTCAAGTTCAAGTTCCAGGAAGCACGTTCATGCCAGTCACCGAGCCCATAGAGTTTTCTTTTGACGCGCCAACTTGGAGTCTAGGAAAGAGCATGGCAGCTCACATCGCCATGGGACGTATTGGAGAAGTCTACCGCCATGATCTCAAGGATACTATCTACCAAATTTGTGGGCGCCGAGATGAGCACTGGGAGATGATCAGCACCAGAAAGGATAGATAAGTTGCAGCTTTTATCCAGGAGTTAAACCAACACATTCGACGTTAGGAGAACTAGATGTGCGCCGACATGATAGACCAGAAGAAGGCAAAGACAAGAATCAAGGAACAGGAGGAAGAACTCAAGGCTACACATGAAGATTATTAAGAGGAAATTGAAATATTAGTGGAGAAGAATGACGATCTCATCAAGAAGATCGGAATATTTATGGGAGGCCCTACACCGGTAGAAGAAGACGAAGAAGCCAAGGAGATTCGCCCGGAAGACTACATCATCATCGATGACACCGACTCGGATCCAGATGATAGCGATGATGACTATGTTGATGAAGCTGGAGCAGATATCATGGAGTCTACAACCGAAGAATACTTCTAGTAGACCACCTCATCAGTGGTAGTAGTCCACCATGTAAATATAGTAGTCCGATCACTTTTGCGATAGTTAGATCGATTGTATGCCCTTGTTTGATTGATTGAATGAAGTGAATTGTTTGTTTTGCCTCATGTGCACATGGGTAGTGTTTCTCTATAGACCCCTCTCTATTCTTAAATATCATCTTTTCTAAACCCTCAGATGCCTCCGAGATGTGACCCCGGATTTACTTTCCCACCGGAGCTCACCCAGTTGATCAAGCAGTAGAACACATTGATGCAGTTGCTAGTCCAGAATCAGAATCAGGGGAACAACAACAACAACAACCCACCACCACCACCACCACCTGTTGATCACTTAGCCCGTTTTCTTAGGCTGAATCCGCCGGTGTTTTCCAGTAGCACCGAGTCGATAGTAGCAGATGATTGGCTCCGCAAGACAGCTAGGGAGTTGACCACAGCAGGATGTACGGATGCGGAAAAGGTGAAGTTTGCCGCACATCAGCTTGAAGGACCCGCAGTATCATGGTGGGAGAATTTCACAGCCACTTTCCTTGTCGACACTGTCACATGGGACCAATTTCAGCAGGCTTTTCGAACTGCCCATGTTTCAACAGGAGCTATGGCCATAAAGAAGCGCGAGTTTCACAACTTGAGCCAAGGAGGACGGACAGTTGGCCAATATGTGGAGGACTTTAGTAAATTAGCACATTATGCCCCAGATGACGTTGCTATGGATGCAGCAAAGCAGGAGAAGTTTCTGCAAGGACTGAATGGTGAGTTGAGCATGCATTTGATGGTAGCAACCTTCAACAACTACCAGGAGTTGGTAGATCGTGCTCTTATGATTGAAGGGAAGCAGCAGCAAATTGAGAATCGCAAGAGGAAGTATGGACAAGGAAAGCACAATTCAGGAGCTCAGCAGAAGCCACGTTTCACCCCTAGACCGGGAGGACATTTTCAGCATACCCATGGAGGAGGTAGCTCGCACAACCACAATGGCACCAAGAATGGTAATGGGAATGGAGGAAGCAATGGCCAGAACTGCCCCAACCCATCAACCCCAGCCAAGAGAGACCTGAGCCAAGTCACTTGCTTTAATTGCCAGAAGACCGGACATTATGCCAATGAATGTCCTGAATCCTAGAATGGAAATGGCAATGGAAGCTCTGGGAAGAAGCCGAACCCTTTCAATAGGGGACAAGTGAACCACGTTAACGTGGAGGAGGTTGAAGAGCAGCCGAATGCAGTAATTGGTAAGTTTTTGGTTAAGTCATTTACTGCACTTGTTCTTTTCGATACTGGTGCATCGCATTCATACATATCAAGGGGATTTGTGGATAAGTACAAACTGCCAACCCAAGCCCTTAGGTCACCCATGTTAGTAACCTCGCCTGGAGCAGAATATATGGCTAGTCTATGGTGTGATCAGTTACCATTAAGGATTGATAACTACGTATTTCCATCAGACCTAATAGTGTTGGAATCACAAGGTTTGGATGTAATTCTGGGTGTGGATTGGTTGTCGATGTATGGAGGAAACAACGATTGCGCCAGTAAGTCAATCTTACTTACCACCCCAGAAGGGAGAAGGATCAAGTATGTATCCCAACACGTGCCAAAGAGGACTCAAGCAAATTGTTTAACAGGAGTTGTGCAGCAGGAAGTACCAGTAGTGAAGGATTTCCCCGATGTATTTCTAGAAGAATTGCCAGGCATGCCACCGGATAGAGATATTGAGTTTTTGATTGAGCTTTTGCCAGGCACAGGGCCAATATCAAAGAGACCATATAGGATGCCTGCAAAGGATTTGGTGGAAATTAAGAAGCAAATTAAGGAGTTACTGGAGAAAGGATACATTCGCCCAAGTTCTTCACCTTGGGGATCGCCAGTACTTCTAGTGGAAAAGAAGGATGGATCATTAAGGATGGTTGTCGATTATCGAGGATTGAATGAAGTAACCATCAAGAACAAATACCCACTACCGATGATCAATGATCTGTTTGATCGATTGCATGGAGCTAAGGTATTTTCCAAGATCGATCTACGATCCGGATACCACCAGTTGAAGATTCGGGAACAGAATATACCCAAGACGGCTTTTACCACCAGGTATGGGTTGTACGAGTATATCATTATGTCATTTGGTCTGACTAACACACCTGCATATTTCATGAACATGATGAACAAAGTGTTTATGGAGTTCTTGGATAAGTTTGTCGTAGTGTTCATTGATGATATCCTGGTTTACTCGAAGAATGAAGAGGAGCATAAGGAGCATTTGCGTTTGGTTCTTGGAAAGCTCAGAGAACATCAGCTATATGCCAAGTTTAGCAAATGTGAGTTTTTGTTGAAAGAAGTTGGATTCCTCGGACACGTTATATCCGGAGAAGGTATAGCAGTAGATCCCACTAAAGTTGATACCGTGACCAAGTGGGAAGCTCCAACCACAGTTGGAGAGATCCGGAGTTTTCTTGGACTCGCATGATACTACCTCCAAAGTCTGAGACCTACATCCTTCCTAATGTTCATGTCTTCTGCCACTGGATGGCTGTCATCATGATCTGGAATCTTTGGTTTGAGCTTCCTAAGCACTTGGGCTTCAGCATCTTCTTCATCAATATCAGGCACTGGGGCCTTGTTCTTCTCAGCAGCAGAAATATTCCTTGTGCTCCTCTTGGGTGCAGTCTTTGGAGCTGGAGCAGAACCTTTGGGAGCTGTCTTGGGTTTAGAAGGGGCAGCCCCAGACTTGATGGCATCTCCCATCAGCTTTTGAGACTTTGATGCTGGTGCAGCATCCTCTTCTTCTGGATCTTCCATCATAGAGGATCTTCCAGTGACTTTAGCCATAGTTTTCTTGACCCTTTCTTTCCTTTTCTTGCCCTCTCCAGCTGCCTCTTCAACATTTGACTTGGAAGTTTCAATAGTGGAGACCCTGGCTTTTAAGGTTGGCACCCCCTTTGCAGGGGCCTTCTTGTGCATACCAGGCTTTGTTGTGGCAGCAGCAGCATATTCCTTTTTTAGCACCTTCTTCTTGGAGCTGACCTCTTCCTCAGCTGCAACATAATCCTCATCCTTTGAGTCTGAGTTTCTCTTCTTCCTTGTCCTTGTAGTTGCCTTTGGCAAGTTGCTTGGGGTACTCCTGCTACCATCATCATAGCTGCTAGAGGGACTAGTGCCCTCACTCAGGTTCATCTGCTCCTTTGACTTATTTTGGCTATCACTCTAATCAGACATTCTGGCAAACCAAACTGACTACTGACCCTGTGAGTAGTTATAGATGAGATAGAGTGGATGAGCATCACAAAGTGCAAAGTTTTTGTAAAACAAATGAGTCAAAAACTTAGTTCTAGTTTTCCACAGAAAGCATTTCGGAGCTACCGATTTGTTAAACTCGGTGACACCGAAGCAACTTTTGGAGTCTAAACTAGTGGAATCGGTCAAACCGAGACACAGTTTGGTGACTCCAAGATTGCTAGGGTTTCACAGATAGTTGAACTCGATCACACCGATTTGCGGCTTTCGGTTAGACTAAAAAGTGCAAGTGCAATGGCCTAGGCCAAATCAGTGAGACCGATTTCCACAACTCGGTCAGTCCCAGATGAGTTCGGCGGAAACCTAACCCTAAATTTTTGAATCAAATCTAAACTAAAGGAAGTTTTTGCTGGACAGGATGATCTCATACGTGGTAAAGAACATGGCATTTGATTTGTGCTAGGAATCGGAGTAAGGAATTGCACAAAGTTTCGAACTCGTACCCTAGTTCGGCGGTGAGTTCGCTACGGCAGCAACGATGGGGTTGAATTCCGTTGATGGCGATGGAGACCAGCGGCGGGAGGTTGTAACACCCCGGATGTAACTTTCCATATTTGTAACTCCAACTCTTGCCATTTCCGGCTATGTGATATGAGATTTCCTCCGTGGTTGGGTTTTGGTCTTCGTTTTGCATTTTGTTCATGTCATGCATTTCGTCTCATGTCATCATGTGCATCGCATTTGCATTCGTGTTCGTCTCATGCATCCAAGCATTTCCCCATTGTCTGTTTCATAATCCGACACTCCCGCATGCACCCGTTGCACCCTCTAATCTCGTTTCGTGAGTGGGATAAAAACATTCTCGGAATGGGTCGAGATTTGTCGAGTGGCCTTGGTACATCACCGGTAGGCCGCCGGTCAAATCTCGTTCCATTTGGAGGTCGTTTGATGCCCCAACGGTTAACCGGGTAACCATAAAAGCCCTCTTTTGTTGCATACCAACACCCCTCCAAAACAGCCCACTACCCCATCTAAACCCTCTCCATGCTCTCCGCCATTGGATCACGATCGTGTGGGCGAAAACCACATGTCATTTGGACTCTCCTAGCTCCCTCTACCTATATATATGGCCTCTCCCCCAAAAATTTTGCAGATGAAACCCTAGTCTCCCTCCGAGCCGCCGGACAGAACCCGCAGCCGCGCCCGCGCCAATCGGAGGGCGCCACGTGGCAAGCGCTGCCGCCAGCCGCTGAAGCTCGCTCAGGCCCGGTGCGGGCCCCCGAAGCCCGCGCGCCGCCCGCGCCTCCCGCCGACGAAGCTCCGTCGCGCCTTCACCGCCCCACTCGCCGACCTTCGCCGCCCCGCTCGCCGGCTCCGCCGCCCCGGCAACCACGGCGCCACCGCCTCCTCCGCCCCCCTCATCGCCGGTGTCGACCGCTCCGGCCTCCCCCCTCAACCGGCGCCCCTCTCTGGCCCTCCTCGAGTCCAGCCGCCGTGTTCCCCTCCTTCTCCGGCGAGCTCGAGATCTGCCTTGGTTCGTGCGCCCGAACCCTAGATCTGAAACTGAGAGGTCGAATTCTTCCAAGTCCCTAACATTTATGTGCCCACTTTGTCATGCTATATCTCATTGCTCATGACTCTGATTCATGCATATGATATATCAAAATGTTTGTCTCATGATGCTCTTCATGTTAGTGTCATTTTCATGCATGTTACTATCCATATTGATGCCATTATCATCGTTGCAGAAGTGCTATATGATGTTGTCTGCTGGAATTTAACAGAACATGGTGATTTGTCATTTTCGGTGCATTTTGTGTGTGCATCCTATGAGCATGATGTCTACATGTTTTATGAGCTCCATCATGCCATCTTTATAGAGGTGCAAGCCCTATATTTTTGTGATCTATGTGATGACTAGCACAAGTGCAAAGTAGGCTTCATAATGTTGCAGTTTTCAGACACTTGGTGATTTTGCTAAGTCCTTTTCCTGTTATGTTTTTGATGCCATGTAAAATTGTTGCTACCATGAGATCCATGCACATATTGAGATAGTCCAGTAAGCATGTTTTGTATATGTGGTATTGCTCTATCCATTCATGCCTCTTGTTGTAATTATGGATTACTATAGCATGTCATTTCCTTGCTCTACTTTTGCTAAATATTATTCCTGGCAGATTGTTTACATGATATTCAATATTGCCATGTGTTTTGCTAGTGATGCATGTACCCTATGAACTTTCTCTTGCCATGCTTAGCTTCTTGAACATGTATACTAGCTGTTGGTTGCCTTTTTATGACATGAAATGCTTTATGGTGAGTGGCATGAGCTTGTAAAGTTGCTATCATGAATCTATTCATGTCATGCTCTGTTTTACTATGTTCATATAACTTTCCATGTTTGCATGGGTGCTACCATATTTTCCATGCATCTTTGGTTGATTATCGGTAAGGGAGTTTTGTTCTATGTGTTTAACACTAGCATGCCATGCCTTTTTTTGCCATGATATGTTCCTGTAGCATGTTGTTTGCTTGCTCTAAACATTGTTATATGCTGTTGTTTTGACATGTTTAGTATTTTCTCTAAGTCCTTGAAGCTGATATCATTTGCATTTTTTCCATGCTATTTTGAGCTTGTTCTAGTGAGAACTAGCAGGAGATCAGTGTTCATGATTTGTAGAGCTTCATGTGTACTTTAATGCCATGTTCTTGGTTGCTATGTTGGAGTCCTGTAGCTTAGTTTCTTGTTTCATTCTAAGTGTTATGATGCTGTTAATCACAGATTTGCATCGTTTTGGTATTGTTTCTCATTTGCAAACCATGCATCTGTTTCCGGTGATCCTTATATCGATTTCGACCAAAATCACCTCATCTTTCCAGCGGCATACTTGTTTTGACAAGCTGATGTCTTGATCGTTCTTTTCCTTATGGAGTACCCATATGCATTGCACATCATACCTTGCATCCCATGCCATGTATTTCATCATGGTGCTTGTGCATTGCACCGTGATTGATTGTTGTTCCGTTGCTTGTGTTCTTGCTTTGGGTAGAGCCTGGAGATGAGTACGTGAACAAGGAACCTGTTGACTACGCTAACGAGGAGCAAGCTTTCGACAACTCTGAGAACATTGCAGGCAAGATGACCACTACCCTCGATATCACTTCTATCTTTGCTTGCTAGTTGTTCGTTCTATCGCTATGTCGCGCTACCTACCACTTGTTATATCATGCCTCCCATATTGCCATGTCAATCCTCTAACCCACCTTCCTAGCAAACCGTTGTTTGGCTAAGTTACCGCTTTTGCTCAGCCCCTCTTATAGCGTTGCTAGTTGCAGGTGCCTTGTAGGTTGTTCCATGTTGGAACATGGATATGTTGGGATATCACATTATCTCTTATTTTAATTAATGCATCTATATACTTGGTAAAGGGTGGAAGGCTCGGCCTTATGTCTGGTGTTTTGTTCCACTCTTGCCGCCCTAATTTCCGTCATACCGGTGTTATGTTCCTTGATTTTGCGTTCCTTACGCGGTTGGGGTTGTGGGACCCCCTTGACAGTTCGCTTTGAATAAAAGGCCCAACCTTGGTTTTACATTTGCCAACCTAAGACTTTTCCCTTGGGTTCTGCAGACCCGTGGGTCATCTTTATTTTAACCCCCCCCCGGTCCAGTGCTCCTCTCAGTGTTGGTCCAACCTAGAGCCACTTGCGGTGCCACCCCTTCACCCGGGGTCTTGGTTGTTGTACGTAGTGTTCATCTGGTGTGCCCTGAGAACGAGATATGTGCAACTCCTATCGGGATTTGTCGACACATCGGGCGGTCTTGCTGGTCTTGTTTTACCTTTGTCGAAATTTCTTGCAACCGGGATTCCAAGACTGATCGGGTCTTTCCGGGAGAAGGAATATCCTCCGTTGATCGTGAGAGCTTATGATGGGCTAAGTTGGGACACCTCTACAGGGTATAAACTTTTGAGAGCCGTGCCCATGGTTATGTGGCAGATGGAAATTTGTTAATATCCGGTTGTAGAAAACTTGACACTTGACTTAATTAAAATGAATCAACCGCATGTGTAGCCATGATGGTCTCTTTTCGGCGGTGTCTGGGAAGTGAACACAATTTGGGTTATGTTCGAACATAAGTAGTTTCAGGATCACTTCTTGATCATTTGTAGCTTCACGACCGTTGCGTAGCTTCTCATCTTACTCTTATTTGCGTATGTTAGCCACCATATTTTCTTAGCGCTTGCTACAACTCCACCTAATTACCATATCCTACCCATCAGCTTAAATAGTCTTGATCTCGCAGGTGTGAGATTGCTGAGTCCTCGTGACTCACGGATACTTCCAAACAGTTGCAGGTGTCAATGATACCAGTGCAGGTGATGCTACCGAACTCAAGTGGGAGTTTGACGAGGAACTTGGTTGTTACTACATTTCGTTTCCTGATGATCAGTAGTAGTGCCCATTTGGGACGGTCGGGGATCTAGCAGTTGGGTTATCTTCTTTTTCTTTTGGTTGTCCGTAGTCGGAGTATGAGTGTATTTTGGATGATATATGAATTATTTATGTATTGTGTGACGTGGCGAGTGTAAGCCAACTCTATTTATCCCTGTCTTGTTCATTACATGGGATGTTTGTGAAGATGACCCTTCTTGCAACAAAACCACAATGCGATTATGCCTCTAAGTCGTGCCTCGACATGTGGGAGATATAGCCGCATCGTGGGCGTTACGGAGGTCGCTGGCGACGAGAGGACGATCCGGAGACCCGAGTCGGCAGAGCAGGACATGCGCGTGGTGAAGGGTTTTGGAGAAATTTCCAAAATTCGACCCGGCGGTATATATATCCTGACCCTGTCGGTGTGAGCGAGTGGAACAACTCAGTGGCACCGAGATGCAGAATCGCAAGCGGTTACTTCTACTCGGTGTGACCGAACGGTTCTAATCAGTTGCACCGAGATTGAAAACCTATATCAACTCAGTGAACTCGGTCAGACCGAAAAGGATGAATCGGTCAGACTGAAATGCACAGAGAGGTTTTGGAAGTTTAAGTCTATGATGAATCGGGGACTCTGAGTGCTCCTCACACAGAGTGTTCGAATCTGACTTGATCAAACTTTGTGATGTAGCATGAATAGAGTTTGAGACGAGAAGAGCATAGATAGCTAGAGGAAGTTCTTAGGCATTCTTGTCCATCCATTTTGCAAAAGAAAAAGAGCCAAACAATTAAAGCAACAAAAGGATGTCCTCGAATGAGTAAAATATGCAACCAACATGCTCACACAATAAAATGGTAAATGAAATATGTGGCAAAGCATGCACAAACACTCTAGCATCTATCGAGCAATTTTGTGATGACTAGGTCATCTATATATGAGTATATTGACTGACGAGTCAAATGAGAACATTGGATCGTAGGTCGTACTCATCATTTAAGCATAAGTGGGGTTACCACTTTTACATAAAGCATTGTTGTGTTCCCACCATTAGAGTTGCTTTAGCTCAATTTTAGAGTAAAGCTCCCCCAAGATGTGATATCCCCCAAAGAGGGATGAACTAACCTTGGGTTTTGTCGATGATGACTTCATGTAGATGTTGAAGATTTGGATGCTCAAGGTCGATGTAGATCATTCGGAGCAATCCATTTGAGTGAGTTTCACTTTCAATACCTACATGGGTTAGTCCCACAAGGAACAAACAAAGATATCCATGGACATAGAATGAAGTTCATACATGATTATGTCCATGAAAGCATTGGGTTACCTTATCCCTTGTCTTACCAACAAGAGGCTTTGTGACTCCTTGAACTAGTGCAAGATGTGGAAGGTGTTTGCACTTGTTCTCGCCAAAATGATATGAATGGAGTATGTTGGCGGAGTCACCCTCAAGAACTCTAGTTCTTCTTCTTTGGGATCCACATCATCTTGATGGGAATCCTTGGAGTTGTAGTCGTACTTGATGAAGTAGAACTTGATGTGGTCTTGGGAACCCACTTGACCAAGGCCTTGGGAGCTTCTTCAAATGCATCAATCTCCTCATGAAGCTTGTCCTTGCCTTTTTGCTTGTGGTCTTGTGGTGGAAGATCAACTTGAGCTTGTGTCTCCTTGAAAGAAGTAGGATCATACTTCTCTTGTTGAGGAACAAACTTTGTCTTGGGGTATTGATCTTCTTCCCACTCAACTCCATTTGCATTGAACTTTCGTTCAAAACCAATACCTTGATTCTTCCGGTGCCTTCCTTTCTTGCGTACAATTTCCTCAAATTGCTTACTTCCAGCAAGGCTCTAGTAAACACCTTTCTCTATAATTCCCTTCAATAAGCTATTTTCTTTCTCAAGTGTAACTTGGCTAAGAGAATCATTAGTGGAATCAAGAGAACTACTAGAAGCAACAATATTGGATTTAACATGATTATTGTTACTACTAGAAGAAGAATCTTTCTTACTCTTGTTGCTAGATTTTACTTATGGCATGTAAGTAGACAAGAGTAAACGCTTGGCAATGTAAGAAGAACTTTTCTTATGAAGATCATCTTTGATTGCTTTTTAGAACCCATGCTCTTTCTCAAGGTTGAGATTTTCAAAGCGTAGCTTCTCATGAGTCTTTAAAAGTTCTTGATGATCTTCCAAGGTAGTTTCATGAGCTAACTTAAGAGTGTTTAGTTCTTTAGTTAGATGCTCAATCTCCTTCTTATCATCATTCGTTTTATATTGATTAGCATGATTAATAGCAATTTAATCATAGTTTTAATCACTAGAGTTGTCAACAAGTAAATCATCATCACCTAGCAAATCATCTTCATCACTATTGAAATCAACATACTCAGGGTGTGATACCTTTGGGCCTTTAGCCATGAAGCATCTTCCAATTCCTTCGTTTGGTGAGTCAAATATGTCATAGGAGTTGGTTGACACAAGTGCTAGACCGGCAACACCTTCATCTTGAGTATATTCGAAGTCGGAGTGATAACTTCTCTTAGGGTGATTGTCGGAGTCGGAACTGGATACCCATTCACCAACATGATCTTGATGTCTCCGTTTTCTGTAGCTCATTGATGACTTGTCCTTCCTTTCCCAATCCTTGCTTCTGCGAGAGGTTCTTCATTCATAATGATCATCTCTACTCCTTCTCTCTCTTGGAGGTGATTCTTCTCTTCTACTTCTCCTTTTGGGCGAATCTTCTCTTCTTTTGTAGGGAGTTGTGCACTCATTGGAGTAGTATTCGGGTCTTCCAAAATTGTAGCAATTACGCTCACGACTCAAAGATCTTTTGTCCTTGTAGGACCTTGACTTGGAACTTCTTTCTTTGCTTCTACTCTTGTAGAACTTGTTGAAATTCTTCACCATTAAGCTCAATTCTTCATTGAAGGCTTGTTTCTCACTTGATGATGTAGGAGCATAACATGAGGCTTTGTAAGCACCACTAGACTTGTTGTGAATCTCTTCTTTATCCTTGAGTGACATCTTATGAGCAACAATTCTTCCAGTAACTTCCATTGGCTTGAGATCTTTGTAATTGGGCATCATTTGGATCAATGTGCACAGGGTATCATATTTTCCATCCAAGGCTCTTAGGATCTTCTTGATGATGAATCTATCGGTCATCTCTTCACTTCCTAAGCCGGCAATCTCATTTGTGATGAGAGCAAGCCTAGAGTACATTTCAGCGACACCTTCACCATCCTTCATTTTGAACTTGTCAAGTTGACTTTGAAGCACATCCAATTTGGATTCCTTGACGGAGTCGGTACCCTCGTGCATATCAATCAAAGTATCCCAAATTTCCTTTGCATTCTCAAGACGGCTGATTTTGTTGAATTCTTCGAGGCACAATCCGTTGAAGAGGATATCGCAAGCTTGAGCATTGTATTGCAGCATCTTCAACTCTTCTGCGCTAGCTTCACGGTTCGGTTCTCTCCCATCAAAAAATTCACCTTGCAAGCCAATACACACAATAGCCCAAACGGCAGGGTTATGTCCAAGAATATGCATTTTCATCTTATGCTTCCAACTAGCAAAATTAGTACCATCAAAGTAAGGACCTCTATGGTGGTAATTTCCCTCGCTAGACGCCATACTCTCCTAGGTTGTGAAACCAAGGCTGTGATCACCAAAAGCTATGGAAATCAAGGCAAATGGAGACCAAAGCTCTGATACCACTTGTAGGATCAAAAGTATGTCTAGAGGGGGGTGATTAGACTACTTGACCAAATAAAAATCTAACCTTTTCCCAATTTTAAGTCTTGGCAGATTTTAGCAACTTAGCACAAGTCAAGCAATCAACCTACACGTGCAAGTCTAAGAGTATAGCAGCGGAATATAAATCATTGCACATGAAGGTAAAGGGAGGAGTTTAAAGGGAGAAAATGCAATGTAGACATGGAGATTTTTGGTGTGGTTCCGATAGGTGGTGCTATCATACATCCACGTTGATGGAGACTTCAACCCACGAAGGGTAACGGTTGCGCGAGTCCACGGAGGGCTCCACCCACGAAGGGTCCACGAAGAAGCAACCTTGTCTATCCCACCATGGCCATCACCCACGAAGGACTTGCCTCACTTGGGTAGATCTTCACGAAGTAGGCTATCTCCGTGCCCTTACAAACTCCTTGGTTCAACTCCACAATCTTGACGGAGGCTCCCAGGTGACACCTAACCAATCTAGGAGACATCACTCTCCAAAAGGTAATAGATGGTGTGTTGATGATGAACTCCTTGCTCTTGTGCTTCAAATGATAGTCTCCCCAACACTCAACTCTCTCTCTCTCTCATGGATTTGGATTTGGTGGAAAGATGATTTGAGTGGAAAGCAACTTGGGGAAGGCTAGAGATCCCAATTCTTGTGGTTGGAATGGAATATCTTGGTCTCAACACATGAGTAGGTGGTTCTCTCTCAGAAAATGTATGGTGGAAGTGTAGGCATGTTCTGATGGCTCTCTACATGAATGAAGAGTGGGTGGAGGGGTATATATAGCATCCACACAAAATCTAACCGTTACACACAATTCACCAAACTCGGTGGGACCGAATCATAAAACTCGGTCAGACCGATTTAGTTCAAAATGTGAATGTTAGGATTTTTGGTGGGACCGACATGTCAACTCGGTGGGACCGATTTCATTAGGGTTAGGGAATAACGTAATCTTGGTGAGACCGATCACATAAACTCGGTAAGACCGATTTATGTAATAGGCAAACAGAGAGTTGGTCAGGCAAACTCGGTGGGACTGAATCGCTCATTTCGGTGACACCGAAATGTTACGAAAGGGAAACAGAAAGTTTGCATTGCGAACTCGGAGGAACCGATCTCTCATCTCGGTTAGACAGAAACATTACGAAGGGAAATAGAGAGTTTGCAATCCCATCTTGGTGAGACCAAGATCCCTATCGGTGAGACCGAATTGATTAGGGTTTCTGGCAGTGGCTATGTCAAATGAACTCGGTGGTGCCGAATAGATCAAATCGGTGGGGCCGAGTTTGACTTTTGGTTTTGGACAAATGTGGATATGAGAAAATGGTTGAGGGTTTCTGGAGCATATCACTAAGCCTTTTGAGCAAGCAATCCATTAAGCAACACCTCATCCCCTTTTAATAGTATTGGCTTTTCCTATCACTACTGCAGGATGCTGCTAACGCGACACTACGATCAGAGACCCTTTGACGAAACTGTGTGCGATGCAATAATCGCAAACGGTGGTGTAAAAGAACCATCCAAAAAGGTGCAAAACGTTTGCGATGGCGGAGCCATCAAACACGGTTTAGATTTAAGTTGCGTGTGCGATCCAGGGCATATGGTTATGTCCAATGAACTGTTTGCGATGAGGCGGAACAAAAGAAATGGGCAGCCTGATGAAGGCGTGTGCGATGTAGAGCATACGGTTCTCTCGGATGAATTGTTTGTGATTAGGCAACACAAAAAAACGATCAGCCAGATCAAGGTGTGTGTGATTGAGGGCATACGCTTCAGAAGGATTAACTATTTGTGTTTAGGCAACAAAACAGAAATGGGTCAGCCAGATCAAAGTATCTGCGATTGATGGCATACACTTCACATGGATGAACTGTTTGATTAGCCACAACAAACTGAAACAGTTGGATAGATCAACGTGTGTGCGCTAGACGGGCACACAGATAATTTTTGTTTGGACGATTGGGCACACGCATTCTAATTAAAAGAAGCGTGCGCGATGGTAATAACAAGTGTGCACGGTTCTTGGAACAAGACGTGTGCTGACATTGCCTATTACGGTGCACCCTATGGTGCAAATGCCACGTACGCGGTCGAGAAGGCGTGCGTGCCCACGTTACGCCTTCCGGGAATAGTGCTGCACTTATAACTGTCAGTAAATTTTGAGCATGCATCACGTCACAATTTTTTTAGAAGAATAGGGAGGTTGTGTCCCGTCACATTCCAAATTGCAAACATGTTCACACCGATCAAAACCTAAACGGTTTCCCACTTAGGAGCGTATTACTACTCGGTTATAAATACTACTACTCCAAGATGACTGCACATTCCTCCTCAACTCCTCATCCACAAAAACAAACAAGTCATTCATCATTGTTCCCTTGCATCTGCCATGGCCAGCATGAGTTCTGGGTCGAGAGATTGCCACCAGGGAGAGGCGAGCCTGGAAGCGAAAGCACGAGAGATGTCCCGCCTCGCCGCGAAAGCAGCCAACATGTCCCGTCGCACGGCCGTAGCAGCAGAGAGGTCCTGTCACACCGCCGAAGCAGCACGGAGGTCCCGTCGCACCGTCAATGCAGCAGACTGGTCCGGCCGTGTCGCGGAAGCAGAAGAGATGTCCCGCCGTGCCACGAATGCAGCAGAGATGTCCTCCCATGCCGCGGCGGCCAGGGAAAATGTCTCGCGGGCAGGCGAGGACTCTTACAGGTGCATGTGTGCCCTTGTCCTTAGGCGGATGGATCAGATCTCCAGATGGGCGAGGTTGTAGGATGACCTGAAAGCCTCGTTTGAACAGTCTACCAATGTTATCCGGCAACTAAATGAGGGCAATGCGAAGCTCCAGGCAGAGCGCGACCTGCCCAGGGCGAAGATCGTCGGAAGTGTGGAGCAGCAGGAGCAGACCACTACCTTGTTGAAGAGGACCGGCGTCATCGTCGAGAAACTTATGGACGAGAATGACATGCTGCGCATCGAGCGCAGAAGGCTGGTGCAGGAATCCGTGGATGCTCTCAAGTAGCATCTTGAGGACAAGAAAGAGCTCGTCGCCGCTCGCCGCAGAGACTACTAGTTCCCGCGGCCTGTAGCAACGCATCAACAAATTAGAGATCACCGAGCCAGATCATTGTCTTCCTTCTTCTTTTCCCCTTGTGTATTTTGGGCGTTGCCACATGTGGCTTATTTTAATTATATTCCTAAATATGTAAGACAATTATTATCCACTGTCATCGTCCTTATATTCATCATGCTTGCTATAAGTTGCAGTCGATGCTATATAGGTCCGTCGGATCTTACATCAAGATCCGTGCAAAACTTTATTTTTAGATTTTCATTTTTCTCTCTTAAATCTCGTTCCAGTGAGACATATAGCCACGCCGTAGAACACGTGCTCGGGCGCCATTAATGGGGACGTTGGGAGGGATGTGCGCGGCGAGTAGCGGTCAAAGGGCTCTCCTCCCGATGAGCATGTGCAGGGGTCTGATCGCACACCTCCCGTACTCAAATAGCTACCCCGCACGGCACCTCCTAGCCAATAAAAAAGAGGACGTGTGGCGGCATGTAATTGGTAAGTAGAACGCCCACGGTTTCAATAATACTTGTGTTTCCGATTTGTAACGTGACAGCACTTGTTCCAAAATGACTTTGTTGATTGTTAATGTGTGTGCCTTGGCAAATCGGACAGAAAAGTTACCACAGCATGTTGGTGCCATGTCATGACACCATGCCAAGTTTCATGATTTTCAGACATGTTTTGGATTTACAGGAATTAAAAAACCAAGTTTCTCAATCATTCTGGGCGAGCCACGACGCCCAGATGTTTGAATTTCATTCCCATCTCTTGCATGGGACCTATAAATTAACCCAAGGACACACATGTGATTTTTCAAACAACTTTGGTGCACTAGAGCATGTGTTTGTAGTTCAAATTTGAATTATGCACATTAAATGTCCAGAAACTCAATTAATGCATAAAAATGCCAAACGAACCCGGAATAATTCTAAAATTTAGCACGGTACTTCTATTTGGTCTAATCTGCCTGTGTAAAAAAGTTAAGGCGGGAGAAGGTTGTATATGTATCTCGTTTCGCACACGGAGGTGACATGTTCCCTCTTGGAACCACGAGTCTTCTTGAGGGAAGCTCTGGTTTGCAAGAAGTTTACACCAAAGCTTGTCCCAATTCGGCCAAAAAAATTACCGTTGCATGTTGGTGCCATGTCATGACACCATGCCAAGTTTCATGATTTTCAGGCGTGTTTTGGATTTACAGGAATTAAAAAACCAAGTTTCTCAATCTTTCTGACCGAGCCATGACACCTAGATGTTTGAATTTCATTCCCATTTCTTGCATGGGACCTATAAATTCACCCAAAGACACACCTGTGATTTTTCAACCAACTTTGGTGCACTGGAGCATGTGCTTGTAGTTCAAATTTGAATTATGCACATTAAATGCCCAGAAACTCAATTAATGTATTAAAAAGGCCAAACGAACCCGGAATAATTCCAAAATTTAGCACGATACTTCTACTTGGTCTAATCTTTTAGTGTAAAAAATTAAGGTGGGAGAAGGCAGTGTACGTATGTCATTTCGCACACGGAGGTGACACGTACCCTCTCGGAATCAAGAGCCTTCTTGAGGGAAGCTTCAGTTTGCAAGAAGCTTACACCAAAGCTTGTCCCAATTCGGCCAAAAAAATTACTCAAACATGTTGGTGCCATGTCATGACACCATGCCAAGTTTCATGATTTT
Organism: Triticum aestivum; assembly: GCF_018294505.1. Taxonomy (NCBI): domain Eukaryota; kingdom Viridiplantae; phylum Streptophyta; class Magnoliopsida; order Poales; family Poaceae; genus Triticum; species Triticum aestivum. Next base: position 343,098,993 of record NC_057812.1, on the reverse strand, counting down.
CAGCCATGTTTTGGATTTACATGAATTAAAAAACCAAGTTTCTCAATCATTCCGGCCAAGCCACGACGCCCAGATGTTTGAATTTCATTCCCATTTCTTGCATGGGGCCTATAAATTCACCCAAAGACACACATGTGATTTTTCAACAAACTTTGGTGCATTGGAGCATGTGCTTGTAGTTCAAATTTGAATTGTGCACATTAAATGCCCAAAAACTCAATTAATGCATAAAAATGCTAAACGAACCTGGAATAATTCCAAATTTAAACACGACACTCATGTACTAGTTGCATGTTCACTGTACGTAAATGTTCTAGCAATTCAAACACCATCCTTTCCCTCCGTAACACCATTTTGTATTTCAAAACATAATGAAAAAATCAGGTATACCACAAACAGTTTACTAGAAAGAATCGTGTGGGATGCGATATAAAATATCTTGGCGCATCGTCTTGTCTGGCTTACGCAGGAAGCTCCGTCGTCTATAGTCCACCGCCCCCGCTTGAACCACACTTGCGCGCTAGTTTCTCGCGGAACCGAGCGAAATTTTTTGCCACCGCAGAAATATCTATCTCCCCGCCCCCTCCCTCCTACCAAAAGCCACATTTCCACTGTTCCTCCTTGCTTTCCAAGTTCAAACCTTCACTGCTGCTTACTAGCAGCTCAGCCTCCTCGCCGGCGACCCTTCTTCTTGCAGCGCTGCCGCCTTGCCGGCGACCCTTCTTCTTGCTGCGTGGCCTCCTCGTTGTCGATCCTTCTTCTTACTGTGCGGCCTTGTCGATATGGTCAGGTAATCCACACCCCACCCACACCATCCTCCTCCTTTCCCGTCCCACATGCCCCAACCAACGGAGCGACACCTTCCACCGAAATCAGTGCCCCCTCCTCCAATTAAGCTTCGTCCACAGCCATTTTGCATGCAGTATAACATGGAGCTCAGTAGCATGTGGCTGCAACGTGCATGAGGTTGCTATGGATACCATGCGTGTCGACCGCCAGATCTTGGAGGAGCACCTCGTCTTCGAGGCCACCATCGACACTGCCACGCGGTTATCTACTTTAAAATACAGTTCTTGATGTTTTCTCGAGGCCACCGCCAGTGCCTTCTAGTGATTTGTCCTCTGTAATGTTAATATGCAATCTGATGTTCAGTTAACAGTTTGGTCCTCTGAAATGTAATGTTTAGTTAACACTTTGGTCCAACAATTGCTATATTTCGTAGTACTGTTCTCAAGCATTCTTTGTTTTGTTAACTGTCTTATCTTCTAGTACATGTTTCTATTCTGCAATGTCATGCTCAGTTAACTATTTTGGTTCATTTGGTCTGCTGTCCATTTAACTGTTTGGTTTAGTTCTGCAATTTGATTTTCATTTGTTGTGGGTACAATTTTGTATTTTTATGCATGTGACACCAATCGAATTTGGCTGTACTCAATACATATTCTACTGATAGTATAGCAACTCTCAGTTAACCTGATCAAGATCTTCCTTATGTGTGTTGCAGGGAAACAATGGGAGACACTGCGGTTTACCATCGAGGTTTGTTCAAGAAGGGTCCTTTGGCTAATAGCACATTATTGTGTAGTTGCAGGAATCATTCTAATATTTAGGTTTCTTACAATTTGGTCTTGCACATGTAGGTCCTGCTTTCAGAGGCTTAGACCCACTGTTCGACCCATTTTGCATATGGGGAAATGAGATGTCCATGAATATCAGTCAAGTCAAGAAACTCAGAAAGATTGTTAGGATGAAGAAACTTGCGACGAATAACAGCAAGATCTTTGTTTGCACAATGAAGAAGACATCAGTCAACTATAGGATGGTACCAACTCTTTTACCTTGTTTTTACCCCTTGCGCCATTTCAAAATTTACAACAGCGATTTATGCATAGCTTTGTTTTCAGTACTTTTCAAAGCAGTTCACCGATGATTACCTCTCAAACCACCTGCATGGTCAAGAGGCGAGGAAGGTATTCATTCAACACCCACGGTACAATATTGAAGTCTTGCTGAAGAGGACGAAGGTTGGGCGGGCAATTATCCATAGCCACTGGCCTAAAGTTGCAAGGACATTCAACATCACTGAAGGCTCAATATTTGCCTTCCGCTTCTGCAGTTTCCCAGATGAGATTCATCTGTCTATTTACCGTGTATGATGCTACTTTCCAAAGGTTTTTGATGCTGCATGTGAAACTTGGTGCTGTTGTGTAATGGCGTAACTGAGTGCCGAAGCTATCTGATGTAATTCGATTATGAAATCCTGGTTGCTTTTATACGGATATGAAATATCTGGCGTGTTTTATAAGAAATATCAGTTTGATTAGTACATGGATTATCAATAATAGGCTAATTACCCTACTTATTGGGGTTTTCTATTGCAAACGGTTACTCAGACAGCACCGTGGGCGATGAACTCAAACAACCCGCATGGTTTCTAGAAAGTAGGTGTGTTCGATCAACTAACAATCACACACGGCTTCCGGCAGCGAACTGTTTGCGTTAGGCCACCTTGCACAAACGTTTCCACACAAAGAACTGTGTGTGATATACATACCTACAGAAATGTTTTTCTAGGATTCACCGTGTGGGATGTACATACCTACGGAAATGATTTTCTGGGATTCACCGTGTGGGATGTACATACCTACGAAAATGATTTTCTGGGATTCACCGTGTGGGATGTACATACCTACGGAAATGATTTTCTGGGATTCACCATGTGGGATGTACATACCTACGTTAATGATTGGGTTTCAATGCCTCACCCGATCGCACACGGCCCTATCCTGGGTCCCAGGAGGGCCTATCCCCGACGATTTCTGGGTCGTGTGGGAAGGACACCCTATCGCACACACTCACTTGGCGACGGTTCCAAATGACATCGCGAAAAGGGGTTAAAACCATTTGTTTAGCACGTTGTTGTACTAGTGTATGGACTCAATGTGATCTTGGATCACTAAAATAAAATGTAGAGTCTTGAGCTTGAGCCAATATGTGTCCTTAACATTTTGAGGGGTCCACATTCCTAGTTCATGCCATGCCAATCATTGAACTTTCTGAAATGATCATCTTGAAAGAGCATTAGTTCAATGAGCTATATGTTGTTAGGAATTACCAAAACCACCCAGGGATAGTTGCACTTTCAGCTGCCCACCTCGACTAGAGGCCGGAGCCAGAGGGTCACAGGAGGAAGACCTGCTGACGTCGTAGTAGTCCCCCTCCTCGTCTGAGCGCCACAAGTGTCACTGGTATATGACGTGGTACTCGCCATCGTCCCCGGGACCGCCCCGCACGAGGTTGTCATCGGAGAAGCATGGGTGGCCCACGTGGTTCGAGGCCTCTAGTGTGATCGTGATGTCGTAACACAGGTCCTTGAAGAAAATCTGGACTATGACGCAGAGCTTGGAGGAGTTGATCGTCTTGGCCTTGACCCGAACCTCCTCCTCCTTGCGAAGAGAGAGCTCATCCACCACAACCACCTTTCCAAGGATCCGGGACATGTGGTGCATGACACGCTCAGACCTCGCAATGTCGGGGAGGCCAGAGAGGAGGATCCACGTGGTATCAAGGATCGCAATAGAGTTGGGGTCTCGAACCGGCTCAGAGATGTCCACCACAAGCTTGTTGAGCGCCAAGGTGATCTTAGCACTGTGAGTGCACAAGTCGTGGCTGATGGCGTCGAGGAAGACCACGGTGAACTCGCTACTGGAGGTCGGGGTGACCTGCCAGTCCCACTGGCAACAGCAGAGGTGGTTGAGCTCAGCCTCGAGCATCTCAGGGGATTCCACACCCTCACCTACCATGGACACGAGCACCATAAGCGAGGGTGTAGGCGGTAGGATGTCTGACACCTCGATATGAAAGAACCCCATCCCTTCGATGCCGTGGCCACACATCATCAACTCCTCGGTAACCGGACGGTCTGGGCACAAGATCGCGGGATGGTCGAGGCTCTTGCAAATGTGGCACCTGGTGGGATTGGTGTAGCTGACTTGAGGGTGCCCAAGGAGGCCACAGTTGAATCACTTCACATCAGCGAAACAGAGTCAGCCGCTGGAGTGGAAGAGGGGCCAAGGGCTGGTTGGGTCGCAGTAGCCCGCCCCTGACCATGGCGCTTCTTCTTCTTCTGGCCTTGGCGGTCGCGGGGAGCAGCACTAGCCACGGCTCCCGACGCAGCAGCAACAGCCATGTGCGGCGGCTGGTAGCGGCGGGCAGGTGTGGGAGTGGTTTGGAGCCCCAGGCGGGGCGGGGAGGAGTGGATGGTGGAGGGACCGCAGTCCCTCCGCCGGTTCGAAGATGGCGACCGACACCACTGGGGGCGCCTGTCGGTGGCGCGCAAGGAAGGGGAAAGAGACCGGCCCCGGAGAGAGTCGCGGGCGGGAGCGCGGCGGCCCGGAGAGCGGTGGTCTGAGCGGGCGGGAGAGCGGGGGGACTCCCAGGAGGCGAGCTGGCGGTGGAGGTCCTCCTCCCGACGGATGGCGTCCGACGAGGGCCGGGGAGGATCATGGCGGTCATCGTACCGGCGCTTGTTCCGGGCGTCACCGTCATCCTAGTCCCGCGGCATGGGTAGGACCGGGTTCGGGAGAAGGGGACGGCCGCGCGAGGACGGGGGCAGCTGGTGGGAGGGAGGTCCAAGGAGGGGACGCAAAGGGATGTGAGGAGCGTCGGGGAGGAGGCGGCTGGAAGAGATGGGGGCGAGGGAACCCTAGGGGAGGCCAAGTGAAACCTCCCCGGGGGTTGAGAGCCAGACCAAAGGACGCTTGGGCCGAGACAGGGGTGGACCAGCCCGCGAGAGGGGGGCAGGAGCTGCAGGGCGAGAGGGCATTCGATTGGCCCAGATCAACTCCTCGGCCCAAGGGAGGGGGTCGGCTGGGTGCGGCCCAGCGACACAAGGCCCAGGGGCAGGGCAGCTCCGGCTAGGAGGGTTTCCCCTCCTCGAGCGGGAGCAGCCGCCACCGGGGCTGGCACACCAGAGAGCGCCAGCTAGGGCCATCGGAGGAAGGTGTGGGCAGGACCGAGTAGCCCGGCGAAGGCCGTGATGAACGGCCGAAATGGCGAATAAAAGATGAGGCAGCTGGCGGCCAAGGGCGGTCCGACGAAGCAGGGGCGTGGAAGTGTTGACGGTGGAGGACGGTGGAAGGGCGTGTCGGGCCTAGCTCAGAGCGGCAAGCGACCCCCCAAGAGCGTCGACGGCGCCCTCCCCCATTCCTCAAACCCGTGCCTTTGTGGCGGGGCGAGCGAGCAGGGCTTGTCGCCCACGCACACCGGGGCGACCGCGAGACGCGGCCGGAGCCGTCGTCCACCAAGTGGCATTATGCCTACATGGCACAACCTAACCATGTAACATATGTGTGTGTTGTATATGGGAGCAAAATTCTGATCATCATTAGAAGCAAATTCTATTCTTTGTTGGAAGCAATGGCGATAGAAATAAATATTTGCTTCGTTGGAAGCAATTTCTATTTTGTTTGGAAGCTAGCCCTACTATATTTTCTAAAGTGGAAACAATGACGCCAGAAATTGATATTTTCCACTTGGAAGCAATTTAATGCTCCTCCAAAACAAGTTCGACCCACATATTTTCTAGATTGGAAACACAATACTGGAAGCAGTGTACGTTAGGAAGCAAAAATAAGTTACACGGGATTAAAGTTTACCACAATCAGTAACAAAAATTTCTTCATATGGAAGCAAAATCATATAATTTTGGAAACAATTTTATGCTTAATATAAGGAAGCATACTACAAGGCGTGGAATCTCATTTTTCTAGAGTTATTAGTTTCCTACAATCCGAAGTTTGTTTCTTAAAAATCTGGAAAATGTGAATTAGCGAACATTTAATAACAAATCCCATGCAATTAGCCTTAACCAGTACGTACAGGGAAGCCCTCAATTAGCGGGAATAGCTAGTCTCACGTGGGGCTTGAGCAACAAACCGGACGTCTGTATGTTTCCTATCCAACTGTATAGGACTAGTTTTGATGGATGCATATCTTTTTCACGAATACGCAAAGCTTGTGTATCTTTCATTGATAGATAAGATAGAACACAAGGTAGGGCATTAAACAATGAGGCGTACATGAGAGAACGGCACTAAGCACAATGCCTGAGCAGCAGGAGCCGGGGCTGCTCGACCAAAAACAAAAGGAATTAGCCTATGCCTACAATGTTGTGCAAACCGTTGGCTCCGGTGGAAGCCCAAAGCAATGCGTCCTGGCGAATCGTCTCGAAAAGGCTGGTGGTGGAGGGACGAAGACCGTCGAACACGCAGCCATTCCGATGCTTCCACAGCTCCCAAGACATGAGCATCACAAGGGAGTTGAAGCATTTACGCGCGCTCGCGGGAAGGGAATTGCAGGAGTGCTCCCACCAAGAGAGAAAATCTGCTCCAGGGTCCGGTGGGGGTGGGTAGCCAGCACCAGGAGAGGGTATCGAACCAAACTTGTCGCGAGAAGGGGCAGCGAGCGAGGATGTGCTGGATGCATTCAGTGCCCTGATCACAGAAAAGGCATGAGTCGGCGTGCGGGAGGTTGTGGCGTGCCAGCCTAGCAGCCGTCCAGCAGCGATCGAGGGCGGCGAGCCAGAGAAAAATCTTCACACGGGTGGGCGCCCAAGACCTCCAGATGGGGCGCCAGTGGGGGTCGCGGATGGAGCCGACAAACAGCTGCTCATAGCAGGACTTGGCCGAGTAGTGGCCAGACTCCGTCCAGCGCCAGCGGATCGCATCGGAGCGTCAGAGAGCTGGACGAGCTGCACTTGCCTCCACAGCTCCACATACTGCAGCAGCGCCAAAGGGCCAAGAGCGCCCTGGATGTCCTGGACCCAGGTCCTCTGGTGGAGGCCATCACGCACCAAGCGGTTCTTGCGATGTCCGCGCGGGACAAGGTCGAAGATGAGGGGGGGGGGGCGATCTCCGCCGCCGTGCACCCATTGATCCAATGGTCCGGCCAGAATCTGCAGGACAAACCGTCCCCCACGGCCCAAATGGTGGAGGCCCGGAACACGGCGGCCACCTCGGGATCGGAGGGGAGGTGAAGGTGCTGCCACGGCCTCGCCTCGTCCGTGCGCTGGAGCCAGAGCCAGCGGACACGAAGCGCGATGCCGGCACGGTGAAGGTCACGGACGCCCAAGCCGCCATAAGAGAGCGGCCGGCACACCCTCTGCCAGGCAACGAGACAGTGGCCACCACGGGCGTCCTTGCGGCCAATCCATAGAAAGTTGCAGATGATCTTGTTGGCCTGGCCAAGGATGCTCTTGTTCAAGGCCATGGCCATGAGAAGGTGCATGGGCATGGCACAGAGGACGTGTCTAACCAAGGCAAGCCGCTCACCACACGAGAGCATGGAACCACGCCAAGTGGAAAGCTTGCGCGCCAGCTTGTCGATCAGGGGCAGAAGCGCATAAGTGGGGATCTTCCTCACCGACAGTGGAATGCCGAGGTAGGTGGTCGGGAATTGCAACAATGAGCAGTGTAAAGTCTGCGAGGCGGCGGCCTGTTGCTCGGGGGATCAGTGAATCGGGAGTGTGGCGCACTTGGAGAAGTTGGTATGCATCCTGGAGGCTTCGCCAAAGACCCGCAGAATCTCGCGGATGGCGCTGAGGTCGGTGTTGTCCGGACGGCAAAAGACCACCACGTCATCCACGTAAAGCGAGATGATGGAGGCCGCATGCCGTGTGGTGAGCCACTGGAGAACGCCGCTAGCCGCGGCCTAGGTGATCAGCGAGTTGAGCACGTCGATGATGAGGACGAAGTGCATCGAAGAGACAGTGTCGCCTTGGCGGAGTCCGCACGCGTGGCCGATAGGATTACCGGGCCTCCCGTTGATGAACACACGGGTCGACGCCGTGGAGAGGAGGATCGAGATCCATTCACGCCACCGCCACCTGAAGCCGAGGTGGGAGAGAGTGTCAAGCAAGAAGGCCCACGAGACCGAGTCGAAGGCACGCGCAATGTCGAGCTTGGGGAGAAGGCACGGCATCTTCAAGTTGTGCAGGAGCCGGGCAATCTACTGAACAAGCAGAAAGTTTTTGTGGATGCATCGTCTGGCGATGAAGGCGCTTTGGTTGGTGGAGACCATCGTGCAGAGCTTCGGCGCGAGCCGGAGGGAGAGCACCTTGGCGAACAGCTTGGCGAAGAGGTGGATCAAGCTGATCAGACGGAAGTCGTTGAGCATGGAAGCGTCGGGTCTCTTCGGAAGGAGAGTGGTGAAGGCCTCATTGAGCTTCTGAAAACTGCGGTCGTTGAGCAGGTAGAGCTTGTAAAAGGCGGCGCAGAAGTCGGCCTTGATGGTCGGCCAACAGCATCAAAGAAATTCGGTCGTGAACCCGTCCAGCCCCGGCGCCTTGCCAGAGGGCAGGAACTTAATCGCTGCCCAAATTTCTTCCTCGGAGAAGGGGTTGTCCAGAGCGGAGAGGTTGAATGCGCCCTGGTGAACATCCTGGAGGTTAATCGAGGTGGTGCGCGCGTCTGCGGTGCCAAGGATGCGGGAGAAGTGCTCGAAAGCGGCTGAAGCCATGGCATCGGGGTCGGAGATGGTGCTGCCCTCCACTTGCAGGGAGAAGATGTGGTTTCGTTGCTTCCTTTGGGAGGCATGGATGCGGAGGAAAGCGGAGCTGGCCTCGCCATTCTTGAGCCAGGAGAACCGCATGCGCTGGCGAGCGATGGAGCGGTCGAGGCTAGTGAGGCCAAGATATGCCGCCTTCAGCTTGCCGCAAAGCCGGGCCTCGGGCGTAGACTGTTGGGGAACGTAGTAATTTCAAAAAAATTCCTACGCACACGCAAGATCATGGTGATGCATAGCAACGAGAGGGGAGAGTGTTGTCTACGTACCCACGTAGACCGATAGCGGAAGCGTTATGACAACGCGGTTGATGTAGTCGTACGTCTTCACGGCCCGACCGATCAAGCACCGAAACTACGGCACCTCCGAGTTTTAGCACACGTTCAGCTCGATGACGATCCCCGGGCTCCGATCTAGCAAAGTGTCGGGGAAGAGTTCCGTCAGCACAACGGTGTGGTGACAATATTGATGTTCTATCGTCGCAGGGCTTCGCCTAAGCACCGCTATAATATTATCGAGGAGTATGGTGGAAGGGGGCACAACACACGGCTAGGAAAACGATCACGAGGATCAACTTGTGTGTCTAGAGGTGCCCCCTTGCCCCCGTATATAAAGGAGCAAGGGGGGTGCGGCCGGCCCTAGGAGGAGGCGCGCTGGAGGAGTCCTACTCCTACCGGGAGTAGGACTCCCCCCCCTTTCCCTAGTTGGATTAGGACTTGGGGGGAAGGAGGAGAGGGAAGAAAGGAAAGGGGGGGCGCCGCCCCCCTCCTTGTCCAATTCGGACTTGGGGGGAGGGGCGCGCGGCAGCCCCTAGGCCTCCTCTCCTCTTCCTCCACTAGGCCCATTAAGGCCCATTAGGTTACCGGGGGGTTCCGGTAACCTCCCGGTACTCCGGTAAAATGCCGATTTCACCCGGAACACTTCCGATGTCCAAACATAGGCTTCCAATATATCAATCTTTATGTCTCGACCATTCCGAGACTCCTCGTCATGTCCGTGATCACATCCGGGACTCCGAACAAACTTCGGTACATCAAAATATATAAACTCATAATGAAACTGTCATCGTAACGTTAAGCGTGCGGACCCTACGGGTTCGAGAACAATGTAGACATGACCGAGACATGTCTCCGGTCAATAACCAATAGCGGAACCTGGATGCTCATATTGGCTCCCACATATTCTACGAAGATCTTTATCGGTCAGACCGCATAACAACATACTTTGTTCCCTTTGTCATCGGTATGTTACTTGCCCGAGATTCGATCGTCGGTATCTCAATACCTAGTTCAATCTCGTTACCGGCAAGTCTCTTTACTCGTTTCGTAATACATCATCTCGCAACTAACTCATTAGTTGCAATGCTTGCAAGGCTTATGTGATGTGCATTACCGAGAGGGCCCAGAGATACCTCTCCGACAATCGGAGTGACAAATCCTAATCTCGAAATACGCCAACCCAACATGTACCTTTGGAGACACCTGTAGAGCTCCTTTATAATCACCCAGTTACGTTGTGACGTTTGGTAGCACACAAAGTGTTCCTCCGGCAAACGGGAGTTGCATAATCTCATAGTCATAGGAACATGTATAAGTCATGAAGAAAGCAATAGCAACATACTAAACGATCGGGTGCTAAGCTAATGGAATGGGTCATGTCAATCACATCATTCTCCTAATGATGTGATCCCGTTAATCAAATGACAACACATGTCTATGGTTAGGAAACATAACCATCTTTGATTAACGAGCTAGTCAAGTAGAGGCACACTAGTGACGTTTAGTTTGTCTATGTATTCACACAAGTATTATGTTTCCGGATAATACAATTCTAGCATGAATAATAAACATTTATCATGATATAAGGAAATAAAATAATAACTTTATTATTGCCTCTAGGGCATATTTCCTTCAGTCTCCCACTTGCACTAGAGTCAATAATCTAGATTACACAGTAATGATTCTAACACCCATGGAGCTTTGGTGCTGATCATGTTTTGCTCGTGGAAGAGGCTTAGTCAACGGGTCTGCTACATTCAGATCCGTATGTATCTTGCAAATCTCTATGTCTCCCACCTGGACTAGATCCCGGATGGAATTGAAGCGTCTCTTGATGTGCTTGGTTCTCTTGTGAAATCTGGATTCCTTTGCCAAGGCAATTGCACCAGTATTGTCACAAAAGATTTTCATTGGACCCGATGCACTAGGTATGACACCTAGATCGGATATGAACTCTTTCATCCAGACTCCTTCGTTTGCTGCTTCCGAAGCAGCTATGTACTCCGCTTCACATGTATATCCCGCCACAACGCTTTGTTTAGAACTGCACCAACTGACAGCTCCACCATTTAATGTAAACACGTATCCGGTTTGCGATTTAGAATCGTCCGGATCAGTGTCAAAGCTTGCATCAACATAACCATTTACGATGAGCTCTTTGTCACCTCCATATACGAGAAACATATCCTTAGTCCTTTTCAGGTATTTCAGGATGTTCTTGACCGCTGTCCAGTGATCCACTCCTGGATTACTTTGGTACCTCCCTGCTAGACTTATAGCAAGACACACATCAGGTCTGGTACACAACATTGCATACATGATAGAGCCTATGGCTGAAGCATAGGGAACATCTTTCATTTTCTCTCTATCTTCTGCAGTGGTCGGGCATTGAGTCTTACTCAATTTCACACCTTGTAACACAGGCAAGAATCCTTTCTTTGCTTGATCCATTTTGAACTTCTTCAAAATTTTGTCAAGGTATGTGCTTTGTGAAAGTCCAATTAAGCGTCTTGATCTATCTATAGATCTTAATGCCCAATATGTAAGCAGCTTCACCGAGGTCTTTCATTGAAAAACTCTTATTCAAGTATCCCTTTATGCTATCCAGAAATTCTATATCATTTCCGATTAGTAATATGTCATCTACATATAATATCAGAAATGCTACAGAGCTCCCACTCACTTTCTTGTAAATACAGGCTTCTCCAAAAGTCTGTACAAAACCAAATGCTTTGATCACACTATCAAAGCGTTTATTCCAACTCCGAGAGGCTTGCACCAGTCCATAAATGGATCGCTGGAGCTTGCACACTTTGTTAGCTCCCTTTGGATCGACAAAACCTTCTGGCTGCATCATATACAACTCTTCTTCCAGAAATCCATTCAGGAATGCAGTTTTGACATCCATCTGCCAAATTTCATAATCATAAAATGCGGCAATTGCTAACATGATTCGGACAGACTTAAGCATCGCTACGGGTGAGAAGGTCTCATCGTAGTCAATCCCTTGAACTTGTCGAAAACCTTTTGCGACAAGTCGAGCTTTGTAGACAGTAACATTACCGTCAGCGTCAGTCTTCTTCTTGAAGATCCATTTATTCTCAATTGCTTGCCGATCATTGGGCAAGTCAACCAAAGTCCACACTTTGTTCTCATACATGGATCCCATCTCAGATTTCATGGCTTCAAGCCATTTTGCGGAATCTGGGCTCACCATCGCTTCTTCATAGTTCGTAGGTTCATCATGATCTAGTAGCATGACTTCCAGAACAGGATTACCGTACCACTCTGGTGCGGATCTTACTCTGGTTGATCTACGAGGTTCAGTAGTATCTTGTTCTGAAGTTTCATGATCATTATCATTAGCTTCCTCACTAATTGGTGTAGGTGTCACAGAAACCGGTTTCTGTGATGTACTACTTTCCAATAAGGGAGCAGGTACAGTTACCTCATCAAGTTCTACTTTCCTCCCACTCACTTCTTTCGAGAGAAACTCCTTCTCTAGAAAGTTTCCGAATTTAGCAACAAAAGTCTTGCCTTCGGATCTGTGATAGAAGGTGTATCCAATAGTTTCCTTTGGATATCCTATGAAGACACATTTCTCCGATTTGGGTTCGAGCTTATCAGGTTGAAGCTTTTTCACATAAGCATCGCAGCCCCAAACTTTCAGAAACGACAACTTTGGTTTCTTGCCAAACCACAGTTCATAAGGCGTCGTCTCAACGGATTTTGATGGTGCCCTATTTAACGTGAATGCGGCCGTCTCTAAAGCATAACCCCAAAACGATAGCGGTAAATCAGTAAGAGACATCATAGATCGCACCATATCTAGTAAAGTACGATTACGACGTTCGGACACACCATTACGCTGTGGTGTTCCGGGTGGCGTGAGTTGCGAAACTATTCCGCATTGTTTCAAATGTACACCAAACTCGTAACTCAAATATTCTCCTCCACGATCAGATCGTAGGAATTTTATTTTCTTGTTACGATGATTTTCAACTTCACTCTGAAATTCTTTGAACTTTTCAAATGTTTCAGACTTATGTTTCATTAAGTAGATATACCCATATCTGCTTAAGTCATCTGTGAAGGTGAGAAAATAACGATATCCGCCACGAGCCTCAACATTCATCGGACCACATACATCTGTATGTATGATTTCCAACAAATCTGTTGCTCTCTCCATAGTACCGGAGAACGGTGTTTTGGTCATCTTGCCCATAAGGCACGGTTCGCAAGTACCAAGTGATTCATAATCAAGTGGTTCCAAAAGTCCATCAGTATGGAGTTTCTTCATGCGCTTTACACCGATATGACCTAAACGGCAGTGCCACAAATAAGTTGCACTATCATTATCAACTCTGCATCTTTTGGCTTCAACATTATGAATATGTGTGTCACTACTATCGAGATTTAATAAGAATAGACCACTCTTCAAGGGTGCATGACCATAAAAGATATTACTCATATAAATAGAACAACCATTATTCTCTGATTTAAATGAATAACCGTCTCGCATCAAACAAGATCCAGATATAATGTTCATGCTCAACGCTGGCACCAAATAACAATTATTTAGGTCTAATACTAATCCCGAAGGTAGATGTAGAGGTAGCGTGCCGACCGCGATCACATCGACTTTGGAACCATTTCCCACGCGCATCGTCACCTCGTCCTTAGCCAATCTTCGCTTAATCCGTAGTCCCTGTTTCGAGTTGCAAATATTAGCAACAGAACCAGTATCAAATACCCAGGTGCTACTGCGAGCATTAGTAAGGTACACATCAATAACATGTATATCACATATACCTTTGTTCACCTTGCCATCCTTCTTATCCGCCAAATACTTGGGGCAGTTCCGCTTCCAGTGACCAGTCTGCTTGCAGTAGAAGCACTCAGTTTCAGGCTTAGGTCCAGATTTGGGTTTCTTCTCCTGAGCAGCAACTTGCTTGCTGTTCTTTTTGAAGTTCCCCTTCTTCTTCCCTTTGCCCTTTTTCTTGAAACTAGTGGTCTTGTTGACCATCAACACTTGATGCTCCTTTTGATTTCTACCTCCGCAGCTTTCAGCATTGCGAAGAGCTCGGGAATTGTCTTATTCATCCCTTGCATATTATAGTTCATCACGAAGCTCTTGTAGCTAGGTGGAAGTGATTGGAGAATTCTGTCAATGACGCAATCATCTGGAAGATTAACTCCCAATTGAATCAAGTGATTATTATACCCAGACATTTTGAGTATATGCTCACTGACAGAACTGTTCTCCTCCATCTTGCAGCTATAGAACTTATTGGAGACTTCATATCTCTCAATCCGGGCATTTGCTTGAAATATTAACTTCAACTCCTGGAACATCTCATATGCTCCATGACGTTCAAAACGTCGTTGAAGTCCCGATTCTAAGCCGTAAAGCATGGCACACTGAACTATCGAGTAGTCATCAGCTTTGCTCTGCCAGACGTTCATAACATCTGGTGTTGCTCCAGCAGCAGGCCTGGCACCCAGCGGTGCTTCCAGGACGTAATTCTTCTGTGCAGCAATGAGGATAATCCTCAAGTTACGGACCCAGTCCGTGTAATTGCTACCATCATCTTTCAACTTTGCTTTCTCAAGGAACGCATTAAAATTCAACGGAACAACAACACGGGCCATCTATCTACAATCAAACATAAACAAGCAAGATACTATCAGGTACTAAGTTCATGATAAATTTAAGTTCAATTAATCATATTACTAAAGAACTCCCACTTAGATAGACATCCCTCTAATCCTCTAAGTGATCACGTGATCCAAATCAACTAAACCATGTCCGATCATCACGTGAGATGGAGTAGTTTCATTGGTGAACATCACTATGTTGATCATATCTACTATATGATTCACGCTCGACCTTTCGGTCTCCGTGTTCCGAGGCCATATCTGTATATGCTTGGCTCGTCAAGTATAACCTGAGTATTCCGCGTGTGCAACTGTTTTGCACCCGTTGTATTTGAACGTAGAGCCTATCACACCCGATCATCACGTGGTGTCTCAGCACGAAGAACTTTCGCAACGGTGCATACTCAGGGAGAACACTTCTTGATAATTAGTGAGAGATCATCTTAAAATGCTACCGTCAATCAAAGCAAGATAAGATGCATAAAAGATAAACATCACATGCAATCAATATAAGTGATATGATATGGCCATCATCATCTTGTGCTTGTGATCTCCATCTTCGAAGCACCGTCATGATCACCATCGTCACCGGCGCGACACCTTGATCACCATCGTAGCATCATTGTCGTCTCGCCAATCTTATGCTTCCACGACTATCGCTACCGCTTAGTGATAAAGTAAAGCATTACAGCGCAATTGCATTGCATACAATAAAGCGACAACCATATGGCTCCTGCCAGTTGCCGATAACTCGGTTACAAAACATGATCATCTCATACAATAAAATTTAGCATCATGTCTTGACCATATCACATCACAACATGCCCTGCAAAAACAAGTTAGACGTCCTCTACTTTGTTGTTGCAAGTTTTACGTGGCTGCTACGGGCTTAAGCAAGAACCAATCTTACCTACGCATCAAAACCACAACGATAGTTTGTCAAGTTGGTGCTGTTTTAACCTTCGCAAGGACCGGGCGTAGCCACACTTGGTTCAACTAAAGTTGGAGAAACTGACACCCGCCAGCCACCTGTGTGCAAAGCACGTCGGTAGAACCAGTCTCGCGTAAGCGTACGCGTAATGTCGGTCCGGGCCGCTTCATCCAACAATACCGCCGAACCAAAGTATGACATGCTGGTAAGCAGTATGACTTATATCGCCCACAACTCACTTGTGTTCTACTCGTGCATATAACATCAACACATAAAACCTAGGCTCGGATGCCACTGTTGGGGAACATAGTAATTTCAAAAAAATCCTACGCACACGCAAGATCATGGTGATGCATAGCAACGAGAGGGGAGAGTGTTGTCTATGTACCCTCGTAGACCGATAGCGGAAGCGTTATGACAACGCGGTTGATGTAGTCGTACGTCTTCACAGCCCGACCGATCAAGCACAGAAACTATGGCACCTCCGAGTTTTAGCACACGTTCAGCTCGATGACGATCCCCGGACTCCGATCCAGCAAAGTGTCGGGGAAGAGTTCCGTCAGCACGACGGCGTGGTGACGATATTGATGTTCTATCATCGCAGGGCTTCACCTAAGCACCGCTACAATATTATCAAGGAGTATGGTGGAAGGGGGCGCCGCACACGGCTAAGAAAACGATCACGAGGATCAACTTGTGTGTCTAGAGGTGCCCCCTTGCCCCCGTATATAAAGGAGCAAGCGGGGTGCGGCCGGCCCTAGGAGGAGGCGTGCTGGAGGAGTCCTACTCCTACCGGGAGTAGGACTCCCCCCCCCTTTCCCTAGTTGGATTAGGACTTGGGGGGAAGGAGGAGAGGGAAGAAAGGAAAGGGGGGCGGCGCCCTCCCTCCTTGTCCAATTCGGACTAGGGGGAGGGGCGCGCGGCAGCCCCTAGGCCTCCTCTCCTCTTCCTCCACTAGGCCCATTAAGGCCCATTAGGTTACCGGGGGGTTCCGGTAACCTCCCGGTACTCCGGTAAAATGCCGATTTCACCCGGAACACTTCCGATGTCCAAACATAGGCTTCCAATATATCAATATTTATGCCTCGACCATTCCGAGACTCCTCGTCATGTCCGTGATTACATACGGGACTCCGAACAAACTTCGGTACATCAAAATATATAAACTCGTAATGAAACTGTCATCGTAACATTAAGCGTGCGGACCCTATGGGTTCGAGAACAATGTAGACATGACCGAGACATGTCTCCGGTCAATAACCAATAGCGGAACCTGGATGCTCATATTGGCTCCCACATATTCTACGAAGATCTTTTATCGGTCAGACCGCATAACAACATACTTTGTTCCCTTTGTCATCGGTATGTTACTTGCCCGAGATTCGATCGTCGGTATCTCAATACCTAGTTCAATCTCGTTACCGGCAAGTCTCTTTACTCGTTTCGTAATACATCATCTCGCAACTAACTCACTAGTTGCAATGCTTGCAAGGCTTATGTGATGTGCATTACCGAGAGGGCCCAGAGATACCTCTCCGACAATCGGAGTGACAAATCCTAAACTCAAAATACGCCAACCCAACATGTACCTTTGGAGACACCTGTAGAGCTCCTTTATAATCACCCAGTTACGTTGTGACGTTTGGTAGCACACAAAGTATTCCTCCGGCAAACGGGAGTTGCATAATGTCATAGTCGTAGGAACATGTATAAGTCATGAAGAAAGCAATAGCAACATACTAAACGATCGGGTGCTAAGTTAATGGAATGGGTCATGTCAATCACATCATTCTCCTAATGATGTGATCCCGTTAATCAAATGACAACACATGTCTATGGTTAGGAAACATAACCATCTTTGATTAACGAGCTAGTCAAGTAGAGGCACACTAGTGACGTTTAGTTTGTCTATGTATTCACACAAGTATTATGTTTCCGGATAATACAATTCTAGCATGAATAATAAACATTTATCATGATATAAGGAAATAAAATAATAACTTTATTATTGCCTCTAGGGCATATTTCCTTCATAGACAGGGGGCGCAGATCCTGGGTCGCGTCAAGGCGGGCGATCAGCTCACGGGCCACCTGAAGCTGCAGCGCAATGTGGCCCACCTTGCGCGCACTCCAGTGTAACACCCTCGATGCGACTATAGCTCCCACGTGTCGAGGCACGACTTAGAGACATAATCGCATTGAAGGCATATGTCGCAAGTGAGGTAATCTTCACACAACCCATGTAATACATAAGGGAAAGAGATACATAGTTGGCTTACAATCGCCACTTCACACAATTACATGAATAAACATTACATCAATCAAATACGCTCATGGTCCGACTACGGAACCAAAATAAAAGAAGAACCCCAAACGCGACAAAGGTCCCCGATCCACCCCAACTGGGCTCCACCACTAATCGACTAGAACAAAACAACATGAAGGACAAGATCTTCATCGAGCTCCTCCTGAGCTTGGTTGCGTCATCTGCACGGACTCATCGACACCTGGAAGCTGGTTTTGGAAGTATCTGTGAGCCACGGGGACTCAGCAATCTCGCACCCTCGCGATCAAGACTATTTAAGCTTATGGGTAAGGTAAAGGTATGAGGTGGAGCTGCAGCAAGCGACTAGCATATATGGTGGCTAACATACGCAAAATGAGAGCGAGAAGAGAAGGCAAAGCGCGGTCGAGAAACTATGATCAAGAAGTGATCCTAAACAACCTACGTCAAGCATAACTCCAACAACCGTGTTCACTTCCCGGACTCCACCGGAAAGAGACCATCACGGTTACACACGCAGTTGATTCATTTTAATTAAGGTTAAGTTCAGGTTTTCTACAATCGGACGTTAACAAATTCCCATCTGCCCATAACCACGGGCACGGCTTTCGAAAGTTCAAATCCCTGCAGGGGTGTCCCAACTTAGCCCATGACAAGCTCTCACGGTCAACGAAGGAATAGACCTCCACCCGAGACGTTCCGATCAGACTCGGTATCCCGGTACAACAAGACATTTCGACAGGGTAAAACTAAACCAGCAACACCGCCCGATGTGCCGACATCCCTGATAGGAGCTGCACATATCTCGTTCTCAGGGCAACACCGGATGAGACATCCGTACGAGTAAAACCAGCCCTCAGTTTCCCCGAGGTGGCGCTGCAAGGGCTCTCAGTTTGGACCAACACTTAGACAAGCACTGGCCCGGGGGGCTTAAAATAAGATGACCCTCGGGATGCACGACTCCCAAGGGAAAAAGGCTAGGTGGCGATGTTGGGCATTGCTGGAAAAGCTTTACTTAAGGCGAACTGTCAAGGGGTTCCCATAATAGCCCAACCCGTAAGGAACGCAAAATCCGGGAACATAACACCGATATGACGAAAACTAGGGCGGCAAGAGTGGAACAAAACACCAGGCATAAGGTCGAGCCTTCCACCCTTTACCAAGTATATAGATGCATTAATTAAATAAGATATATTGTGATATCCCAACAAAATATCCATGTTCCAACAAGGAACAAGCTCCAATCTTCACCTGCAACTAACAACGCTATAGGAGGGGCTGAGCAAAGCGGTAACATAGCCAATCAACGGTTTGCTAGGACATGGTGGGTTAGAGGTTTGACATGGCAATTGGGAGGCTGACAAGCAAATGGTAGGCATCATAGCATTGGCATGGCAAAGAGCGAGCAAACTAGCATAGCAAAGATAGTAGTGATTTCGAGGATATGATCATCTTGCCTGAAATCCCGCAAGAAGAAGAACGAGTCCATGAAGGAGACAAACGGACGTAGTCGAACGGATCCTCACAAACACGACGTTACCGGAAACATCCCGAAGACGCAACACCGGAAAGAAGCAAACAACATAGTAAACAACCAACACAAGAACATGGCATGATGCACAATCAAGTATGATGCATGTCCGGTTTAATGAGGCATGGCATGGTGAGGTGCACAAGCAAACCTACAACTTAAATGGAGCTCAATATGCATCGGGATGCATATTGACAAAACACCACATCAATTATTTAGTTCTCTCTCGTTTATGTACCCAACAATATTAAATGTTGTTAAACATGGCAAGAGAGTGAAGCAAAGTAAAACTACCTATCTAGTCAAGGTTAAATGAGGCCGGAAGCAACAAACAACAATTCCGGAAACTCCTCATGAGCATATATTAGGTTAGGTCCTGTTCTGCCCTAAACATTATTTTAGAGTTGTTAAGCATGCAAAAAATGAAGCCACCATGTTAAACTAGGCATTTTTCTACCCCATTTACATATAAAGTTTATTTAAATCCGAGCTACGGTTATTTAGTTATGAATTAAATCATTTTAACATGGCATAGGAGCAAATTAATGCAAACAACATTTTTAACATTTCAAACATAGATGAAAGTTGGATATTATTAATCTACACAAAATTCTGAGCAAGTTCATATATAAAACATTTTAATCCGAAGCACGGTTAGTGAGTTATTAAATGTATGAACTAGGGGGACTAATCTGCAAAACTGGCAATCTCTGGATAAATAGGAAAACCCAGGCGCTGAAAAAGACATGACATGGGCCGAAACTGTCCCGGGCCAACTAGAGAGAGGAAAAAAAAGGAGGGGGAGGTGGCCTCACCCATGGGCTTCGGCCCGGACGGTGGAAGAGGCAGGCCGCGAAGGGGCTCGCTAGGCCGGACTCGGGGCCCGCGAAGGAGTCAACGGGGGCACTCATCGCCTCCCGATCGGATCGGGGAGGAAGGGCGAGGAGGAGATCCATGGCGATGACGCCGGCGAGGCTGGGCGACGAGCCGGCGAGGGAACGGCGCTGGGGAAGCGGGGACGGCGGATCCCGGTCCGGCGGGGCCAGATCCGGTGGATCCCGGCCGGGTTCGGTTGAAGACGTGGCCGGCGGCGGCGAACTCCATGGCGTCGGGTCCCTACTGTGGCGAGCTGGGGGTCGCCGGCGAGCTGCTCCGGTGGGCCGGACGAGGTGGCGCAGAGGAACGGCGACGAGGCCCTGGATCGGGCTCGCGCAAGTTTCGGACGACGGCGGCTCGGGCCAGCGCGGGCCTGCGATGGGCCTGCAGGGCCGGCGCGGTGGAGGGAGAGGAGAGAGAGGGTGGCGGCGCTGACGTGTCGCGCGCTGAGTGGGTGAGGGCGCTGGCGGCGGTGAGGTGGCGCTCTCCGGTTGGTCGGAGTGAGGTGGCTGAGGGCGGCGGACATGTCCGGTGCGGACGAAATTGTCCGGCGGCGCGTGGTGGACGAAGGTTAGGGTTTGGACTGCGCGAAAATTCGGAGGGGATCACATATTTATAGGTAGAGGGAGCTAGGAGAGTCCAAATGAGGTGCGGTTTTCGGCCACGCGATCGTGATCGAACGACCGAGATGATGGAGCGGAGTTAGGTGGGTTTTTGGGCCAAAATGGAAGGGTGTTGGGCTGCAACACACACGAGGCCTTTTCGATCCCTCGGTTAACCGTTGGAGTATCAAACGAAGTCCAAATGGTACGAAACTTGACAGGCAGTCTACCGGTAGTAAACCAAGGCCGCTTGGCAAGTCTCGGTCCAATCCGGAAATGTTTAATCCCCACACAAGAAAGAAAGGTAGAAATGACCACCGGAGGAGAACGAAGCGCCGGAATGCAAAACGGACAACGGGGAAAAAGCTCGGATGCATGAGACGAACACGTATGCAAATGAAATGCGCATGATGACATGATATGCAATGCATGACACGCAAGCAATAACAATGCAACAACCGCGAATAACTGAACGACACCTGGCACATCGGTCTCGGGGCGTTACAACACTCCACCACTATGAGAGGATCTCGTCCCGAGATCTAGAATGGCACCGGAGGGAAAAACGGAAGAGAAAGAGGAGAGGTAACAAAACTAAGTTGCTTCTTTGACAAATGAGTGAAACCAAAGAACCTTGCGAGATTGAACAAATTCGAGCAAAGAATACAACGAAGGTGAACTAGGTCGAAAACACTCCGTTAGAAAAGAGGGACAAAGAGCATTGCGAAAAAAAATCTTGAGGTTGGAGGGCAAGACATATATTGAAAACACTCCGGTTAAAGAAGGGGATCAAGGAGGACCAAATTCGGGCAGCGCTCCGGTTGAAACGGAAGGCAAAAACTAGATAAAATGAAAAGAACTTGAGCAAAAGGGCACGACACTCCGGTTTAATGGATAGGCATGAAAGAACACGATCCTGACAAAGCAAGAAGATGGGTTGGAGAGAGCAACATCACAATGCCTCCGGAACGCAGGGAAACAAGATCTTGAGGGAGCACGCTTACAACAAGTGCTAGAACAGAGTTGTTGGAAAACCAACAACGAAAAGGATAAGTTTGATATGGTCTTATGGAATACATCTCGAATTATGAGGTGACAACCTGCCACTCACGGAAAAGAATTGGATTGATATGAACAAATTTACGAGAAAGGTATGTCGCACCGGAAAGGGCAAATGAAGAGCTTGGATCATTTATGAGCACCATAATAGCAATAATCCTTAGGGAAAGCTTTAGGTGAAATATAACCCAAGATAGCTCCAGTGACGAGATTGATGGATTTAAAAATGTCTCATTCATAACAACATGTGAGTTATGAAACATGAACTCAAATTATTAAGAATGACATAATACCACCTTCAATAATACGGAAGAAAGAATTGCACTCCGGATAGGAAGATGATGAAAGCTTGAGTTCCCCTGAACAGAATATTGATGAACACTTCAAGAAGAAATTAAATCCTTGATGAACCATCATGTAGAACCTCCATGAAGAAACTCCGGTAACGAAAGAATAAAAGAAAGAGAAATTGAAAATACAAGGTGAATCCTTGCAATGATTTAGATGGATCTCGCGATGAAATAGTTGAAAAAGGTTGGAACTCCGGGAAAAAGAGAAGATGAACAATTGGAAACAAGAATTTTGATGAACCTCCGGAATAGGGAATTTAATCACTTGGATGAAACAAAGAATAAGAATTACGTTATGTGTATCCTTCAACATTTTAATTGTTGACAAGCAACGGATTTGGCATACTACTTATCCTTGTATCAAGGATTAAGAGAGATATAACGTAAACTTGAGAAGGTCTTCAACGATCCACCGGTAGAATTGACAACAAATAAATTGATATGATGAAGAAGGAAGAGAACTCTTGAGCAAAACACCGTAAGAATTGAAAAGAACGATTAAAACATGAAGAAACACCGGGAAGGATTAGCAATTAAATGAAGATGCTTGAGACAAACTAGATACATGAGAACGAAGAGATCAAGAACTGATTAGAGAATATTTGATTGATGCACCGACAAGATAGGAGAATGATAACTGATAGCTAAGAATGAATAAACCTGAATTGATGGACTCCGGATAACAAAACTAAGAAGACTCTTGAATTACTCCGGATAGGTGAAAAGAATTCCCACAATCAAAAACAATTATGAGAGGATGGCAGAGAATGGAGCAAGATTAAAGAGAAACTCTACTTCGGTCTTCAAATCTGAGAATGACAACGAGAAACACCACCATGAATTATTGAGGCACTCCGGAATAATTAAAAGCGAAGAGATTGAGCCCCCGATGAAAAGAATTTGAAAGATCTTGGAGAAAGGCATTAGGCTGATGATAACTCATTCTTACGTCAGACTTCAAAAAGAAATTTGAGGATAGCTCCGGGAAAATAAGAGGAGTCAGGTAAGATCCTGGGAAAAGACCTGTGGGTTAGGGCCCACTCAAAAGATACACCGTAGAACGATTGCTTGGAAGAGAGATTTGTACCGGTTAAATAAAATGACTTGAATGATATAACAACCTCGAAATAGGTTGAACTGATCTTGAATGAAAAGATGAGCCTTCTGAGATATCTTGAGCACTCTGGAACAATTGAATAGCGAGAAATGAATGAATATGATGAGCACCGGCATGAGAACATATTTGAAATGAGGAAAAGGATGTGATCACCATCGAAAGATTGCATTGAGAACACCGGGGAAGATAAAAGAACAAAGAATGATAAACTTGAGGCTCCGTTAGAATCTTCATGAGCAACACCAGGTAAGAATATTGACGGAAAAGGAGTGGGGAGGCTTCACATGAATAAGATGGATACTCGATTAAGAAATCTGAGTCCTTGAAGAAAAACAAGGGAGGGAGGGCGGGAAAAACAAAGGCAACTTGGAGATGGATGAAACAAACACCGTTGAGAAAAATGATAATTGATCTTGCTGATGTTGAAATGATCGGATCCACTTGAAGAGAAAACACGCCGATTGGAAAAAGAATTGACATGACCATCTCGATGATCAAGAAGGATTGGTATCCACATAGAAATATGAGAGCACCACTTAGGAAAGGTATGGAATCAACATTTGACTTCGAAGCAACTCGAATACCACAACTCAAAACAAAACAAAGTATTGGCTTGCAGAATAAGCCAGAGCAAACATATGACTGAGATTTCGTCCGAAGTTTTCGTGGTGGGGCCTACACGGGCTCGATCGTA
Source organism: Triticum aestivum (assembly GCF_018294505.1). Classification (NCBI taxonomy): domain Eukaryota; kingdom Viridiplantae; phylum Streptophyta; class Magnoliopsida; order Poales; family Poaceae; genus Triticum; species Triticum aestivum. The sequence continues at coordinate 343,075,051 of NC_057812.1, read as the reverse complement.
CAGCACCATCATGTACAAGGCAGTGCACATGACATACGAAGTGTCCCCGAGTCGGCATAGCCAAGGACTCTTTAAGACACAACGAGACCACTGTAAAACCGACCGTGGATAGGCGGACCACTAGACGTCGAACCCCAATTTCATATCACATATCCGTCAGAAAGATATCCTAAGAGCTACTTAAATTCCCACCTATGAAACTCCCGAAAAAAAATCCGGTTATGCAATCAGGTGTTGGGGATACAGGGGAAGCATAATATCTCACCCAAATCTAGCAAATCCTACATCCAGTTGTATCCATCCTTCAACACATAACCAAGAAACCTTCGGAAATCATCTACCTCAACCTTCGAAAAGCATCCGTTATACAAGTTATGGCGATACTCCCGAACTCCCGCCCCAGTACTGGGTGGTGTCGAGGTTATCTCACCAACGAACTACATAAAAGAGATTTTCGATGTCGGCATACTAAACTCAGGTATTCCAGAATTGCAATGATAAAATTATGACGGCAACACCTTAGAGCTCAACTCCCCGGGACACTTCCACTAAACCCCTGACAGGAGGCACCAAGATAATGTTCTCATCATAAAACCATCGGAACGATTCCCAGATACCCGCGTGATCCTAAAAAAAAATTAGTGAAATTTGAGAAGAGAAGAGTCAAAACTCTACGTCAGGATGCCTTACCAGAGCGATGAGGAGACTGGGAAGTAAAAAGAATTCCTAAACTCTCCGATATATAATTCCTCAATGACTCAAAACATTTTTCTAGACACAACTCGGCTGCTAAAAACGATCAATCAGTGGGGGCTCCTAAGGTCGGGGAAGGCTCTGATACCAACTTGTAACACCCTCGATGCGACTATAGCTCCCACGTGTCGAGGCACGACTTAGAGACATAATCGCATTGAAGGCATATGTCGCAAGTGAGGTAATCTTCACACAACCCATGTAATACATAAGGGAAAGAGATACATAGTTGGCTTACAATCGCCACTTCACACAATTACATGAATAAACATTACATCAATCAAATACGCTCATGGTCCGACTACGGAACCAAAATAAAAGAAGAACCCCAAATGCGACAAAGGTCCCCGATCGACCCCAACTGGGCTCCACCACTGATCGACTAGAACGAAACAACATAAAGGACAAGATCTTCATCGAGCTCCTCCTGAGCTTGGTTGCGTCCTCTGCACGGACTCATCGACACCTGCAAGCTGGTTTTGGAAGTATCTGTGAGCCACGGGGACTCAGCAATCTCGCACCCTCGCGATCAAGACTATTTAAGCTTATGGGTAAGGTAAAAGGTGTGAGGTGGAGCTGCAGCAAGCGACTAGCATATATGGTGGCTAACATACGCAAATGAGAGCGAGAAGAGAAGGCAAAGCACGGTCGAGAAACTATGATCAAGAAGTGATCCTAAAACAACCTACGTCAAGCATAAATCCAACAACCGTGTTCACTTCCCGGACTCCGCCGGAAAGAGACCATCACGGTTACACACGCAGTTGATTCATTTTAATTAAGGTTAAGTTTAGGTTTTCTACAACCGGACGTTAACAAATTCCCATCTGCCCATAACCGCGGGCACGGCTTTTGAAAGTTCAAATCCCTGCAGGGTGTCCCAACTTAGCCCATGACAAGCTCTCACGGTCAACGAAGGAATAGACCTTCACCCGAGACGTTCCGATCAAACTCGGTATCCCGGTACAACAAGACATTTCGACAGGGTAAAACTAAACCAGCAACACCGCCCGATGTGCCGACATCCTGATGGGAGCTGCACATATCTCGTTCTCAGGGAAACACCGGATGAGACATCCTACGAGTAAAACCAGCCCTCAAGTTTCCCCGAGGTGGCCCCGCAGTCTACTTAGTTCGGATCAACACTTAGACAAGCACTGGCCCGGGGGGTTAAAATAAGATGACCCTCGGGATGTGCGACTCCCAAGGGAAAAAGGCTAGGTGGCGAATGGTAAAACCAATGTTGGGCATTGCTGGAAAAGCTTTACTTAAAGCGAACTGTCAAGGGGTTCCCATAATAGCCCAACCCGTAAGGAACGCAAAATCCGGGAACATAACACCGATATGACGAAAACTAGGGCGGCAAGAGTGGAACAAAACACCAGGCATAAGGTCGAGCCTTCCACCCTTTACCAAGTATATAGATGCATTAATTAAATAAGATATATTGTGATATCCCAACAAAATATCCATGTTCCAACAAGGAACAAGCTCCAATCTTCACCTGCAACTAACAACGCTATAGGAGGGGCTGAGCAAAGCGGTAACATAGCCAATCAACGGTTTGCTAGGACATGGTGGGTTAGAGGTTTGACATGGCAATTGGGAGGCTGACAAGCAAATGGTAGGCATCGTAGCATTGGCATGGCAAAGAGCGAGCAAACTAGCATAGCAAAGATAGTAGTGATTTTGAGGATATGATCATCTTGCCTGAAATCCCGCAAGGAAGAAGAACGAGTCCATGAAGGAGACAAACGGACGTAGTCGAACGGATCCTCACAAACACGACGTTACCGGAAACAACCCGAAGACGCAACACCGGAAAGAAGCAAACAACATAGTAAACAACCAACACAAGAACATGGCATGATGCACAATCAAGTATGATGCATGTCCGGTTTAATGAGGCATGGCATGGCGAGGTGCACAAGCAAACCTACAACTTAAATGGAGCTCAATATGCATCGGGATGCATATTGACAAAACACCACATCAATTATTTAGTTCTCTCTCGTTTATGTACCCAACAATATTAAATGTTGTTAAACATGGCAAGAGAGTGAAGCAAAGTAAAATTACCTATCTAGTCAAGGTTAAATGAGGCCGGAAGCAACGAACAACAATTCCGGAAACTCCTCATGAACATATATTAGGTTAGGTCCTGTTCTGCCCTAAACATTATTTTAGAGTTGTTAAGCATGCAAAAAATGAAGCCACCATGTTAAACTAGGCATTTTTCTACCCCATTTACATATAAAGTTTATTTAAATCCGAGCTACGGTTATTTAGTTATGAATTAAATCATTTTAACATGGCATAGGAGCAAATTAATGCAAACAACATTTTTAACATTTCAAACATAGATGAAAGTTGGATATTATTAATCTACACAAAATTCTGAGCAAGTTTCATATATAAAACATTTTAATTCGAAGCACGGTTAGTGAGTTATTAAATGTATGAACTAGGGGGACTAATCTGCAAAACTGGCAATCTCTGGATAAATAGGAAAACCCAGGCGCTGAAAAAAACATGACATGGGCCGAAACTGTCCCGGGCCAACTAGAGAGAGGAAAAAAAAGGAGGGGGCTGTGGCCTCACCCATGGGCTTCGGCCCGGACGGTGGAAGAGGCAGGCCGCGAAGGGGCTCGCTAGGCCGGACTCGGGGCCCGCGAAGGAGTCAACGGGGGCGCTCGTCGTCTCCCGATCGGATCGGGGAGGCAGGGCGAGGCGGAGATCCATGGAGACGATGCCGGCGAGGCTGGGCGACGAGCCGGCGAGGGAACGGCGCCGGGGAAGCGGGGACGGCGGATCCCGGTCCGACGGGGCCAGATCCGGTGGATCCCGGCCGGGTTCGGGTGAAGACGTGGCCGGCAGCGGCGAACTCCATGGCGTCGGGTCCCTACTGCGGCGAGTTGGGGGTCGCCGGCGAGCTGCTCCGGCGGGCCGGACGAGGTGGCGCAGAGGAACGGCGACGAGGCCCTGGATCGGGCTCGCGCAAGTTTTGGACGACGGCGGCTCGGGCCAGCGCGGGCCTGCGATGGGCCTGCAGGGCCCGCACGGTGGAGGGAGAGGAGAGAGAGGGTGGCGGCACTGACGTGTCGCGTGCTGAGTGGGTGAGGGCGCTGGCGGCGGTGAGGTGGCGCTCTCCGGTTGGTCGGAGTGAGGTGGCTGAGGTCGGCGGACATGTCCGGCGCGGACGAAATTGTCCGGCGGCGCGAGGTGGACGAAGGTTAGGGTTTGGACTGCGCGAAAATTCGGAGGGGATCACATATTTATAGGTAGAGGGAGCTAGGAGAGTCCAAATGAGGTGCGGTTTTCGGCCACGCGATCGTGATCGAACGACCGAGATGATGGAGCGGAGTTAGGTGGGTTTTGGGGCCAAAATGGAAGGGTGTTGGGCTGCAACACACACGAGGCCTTTTCGATCCCTCGGTTAACCGTTGGAGTATCAAACGAAGTCCAAATGGTACGAAACTTGACAGGCGGTCTACCGGTAGTAAACCAAGGCCGCTTGGCAAGTCTCGGTCCAATCCGGAAATGTTTAATCCCCACACAAGAAAAAAAGGTAGAAATGACCACCGGAGGAGAACGAAGCGCCGGAATGCAAAACGGACAACCGGGAAAAAGCTCGGATGCATGAGACGAACACGTATGCAAATGAAATGCGCATGATGACATGATATGCAATGCATGACACGCAAGCAATGACAACGCAACAACCGCGAATAACTGAACGACACCTGGCACATCGGTCTCGGGGTGTTACATCCAGCTTTGGAGCTGACGGGCAGTGGCTCGCATACGCGCGACGATCTAGCGAAAGGGGTCAGGATCGGGCGGAGAGGAGTGCCAGGCTTGAGAAACGACATCCTGGAAGACCTCTAGTTGCGGCCAGAAACAGTCGAACTGAAAGCGGCGCGCGCCCGGGGCGTGCATGGAGCAGTCCAAGAGAAGAGGACAGTGGTCGGAGGCGGCAGAAGAGAGGCAGGGAAGCGGGCAGTAGGGGTGGCCACTTTCCCAGGAGGCGGTATAGAGGACGCGATCATTCCGCACAAGAGTGGGGTTATCGCGCTCGTTGGACCAGGTATAGCGGCGACCATTCATGTAGAGATCCCGGAGCTCCTCATCCGCGGTGAAACACCGGAATCTATCCATAACGCGGCGGTTGATCAGATGGTTGTTCTTGTCACGTCGGAGAGGATCATGTTGAAATCGCCACCAAGAAGCCACAGGCCAGAGCGGGCGGCGCGCTCATCGTGCAGATCACCCAAAAAGGCGATCTTGGCCTCGTCCTCCTGGGGACCATAAACCCCTGTGATCCACCAAGGCCGCTCGCCCGAAGGGGAGGAGACGAGCGTGGTGATGTGGTGGTGGCCTCGAACCGGGTTAGAGATGGCGACCCCTGAGGCGCGCCAAGCGAGCAGGATTCCGCCACGCGTGCCGTGAGCTGGCAGGAAGAAGAAGTCGCGGAAGTCGGGGCCAAGGGTTTCGCAAACCAAGGCGGGAGTGAAGAGCTCGAGTTTCGTTTCTTGTAGACATACCACGCTCGGGAGAGAACTCAAGATGACCGAGCGGACCACAGAGCGCTTGGCACCACTATTGAGGCCACGAACATTCCAGAAGATAAGTTTCCCTTGATCCATAAAAGGTTGGGGGGCGCAGGTGACCAAACAAGGCACAGAGGGCTAGACCTCCACCATGCACGGCGAGGCACAGCGCGCGCTATCAGGAGCCTCAAAGCTCGTCGGGACTATCCAACCAAAGAAGTCAGCGAAAGCATGCATCATCCTCCGCGAGGGGCCTCTCAAAGAGCGTGGCGTATTTGGATACCAACTCATCGGTCATGGTGGCGCCCTCCGCAAGTAGACCAATCCGCCGGAGCAGCACCTGCTTGGCCTTGAGCTCAGAGTTAAGGCCGCGGTCGGCCAGGGCGATCCGAAAGCTTCGGCGAGGGGTGAAGTTTGGCGGATCTCCTTGCGGCGACGACATGGAGTAGGCAGGATTGACGCAGGCCGCAGCTGGACGGCCTGGATGAAACCGGCAAGGGATGAACGTCCCTCCGACGTCTGGACGTCCGCGGAAGAAGCGTGCATGGGGGCACAAGGCTCGATGCAGCCAGCGCCAATGACCGGGCCAGGAGCGGGGGAGGACACATGCAGATCGGGCAGGGCCCCGCCATCCACCAATCCGGGCGAGGAGCAGGGGTCGCACGGGAACGTGGGATCCGGGCCCGCGGCAGACTACGAGTGCCAGCCAAGGCGCAGGATCGGGTAGGTGGGGACCAGATCCGAGGAGCTAGGGGCAGCTTTATCCTGGGGCGCAGCGTTGCCCAGGGTCACAAGCGCCAAAGAGGGGTTGGCCCCGAGGTGGATATGGCCTCTGTTGGAATCCGCAGCAGACAGGGGGAGGCAGGATCCTGAGTGGGCCTTGTCGGGGCGGCAGGCGCCTCATTTGAAATGCATGGACGACGGGAGGACACGTCGCCGCCATTCAGACTTGGTGCACACGCAACGGCAGGATCGTTGAGGGTCAACGGGGAATCAATCCCATCAGAGGGGTCAGATGCGACAGGTGAGGCAGAAGCGGCTTTTGCCAAAGCCGAGGAAGCCCCCAAATGCTGACGCACGGGGGCCCGGCTGACGGTCGGGTGGGCCAAGGGGTGAGACCACAGGATGCCGAGCCAGCCGCGAGATGGCAGCGGCACAGCGGCGTGGCACCGGCGGCGGCCGCCCCGCTCGGAAGAGCGTCGCGCTCCGGCCTGGGGGGTAGCCGGAGGGAACTGATGGTGCTGGGGCCACCGGGGCGGCAACGGGGGAGAGCCAAAACCCATGTCGTCATCACCGAAGGGCGGGGGAGGCGGCGGCAAAGGCCGGCGGTAGTCATCGCAGGCGGCGACGTGAATGCGCACCGGGAAGCGGTCGAGGCCGAGTGCGAGCCGGAAAGCACGGTCGGGGTCAGCGTCGGCGTCCACCGCGTTGGGCACGGGGAGGAGGAGCTCGGAGGAGCGGGGAATGGCGTCGGGATTTGTAGTCCATGTCGAGACCTTGAAGACTAACATGTCGGACATGTCATGGTCTCCGGGGTGAGGTTCTCCACCTCGCAGAACGGAGAGAGCAGGAACTCCGCCGAAGAGCGATGCCAGGCATGGTCAGGAATGCCGTAGAGCTCGAGGAAGACGAGGAAGAGGGCGGTGACCGGCTCAGAGCCTGCCGTCCGGCTCCAGGGGTGGAAGACGAGGCAGAAGCGCGGCGTGCGGACGCGGCCAAGGGCGACGCGGGCACGGAGCGCCATGGATGCGAAACGGGGGAGGAAGCACTCCTGGGCCTGGCGATGCACCGAGATGTCCTGGTCGAAGAGGTCGAACTCACGCTTGAGCGCGGCGGCCACCTCGTCACTAGAGACGCCGGAACGGCTGCCTGCCACCACAGCCACCCGGGCCCGCTCCAGGGCACGCTCAGCCGCGATCACCTCGGCAGATCGAGGCAGGTAGCAGACGGCACCCGCCGGGCGGTGTGCAGGGTGGCCGGAGAGGGGGACACTGGCGGCCGAGGAGGCGGCGGAAGGCGCAGACGCGGGCCAAGAGGGCGCGCTGGAGCTAGCAGAGGGGGAGCCCGGCCCAGGCCTGGAGAGCACAGGCGCGGAGGGGCCGCTGTTGTCGGCGGCAGGGGGCCCGGAGGACACGGGGTTCCCGGACGCGGACAGAACAGGGGAGGCGAGGCTAGGGTCGGGGGAGGAAACCCAGCGACGCTGCGGGAAGGAAGGCTCGTTGGAGGAGGAGGGGAGGCAGGGTGCAGTCCTTCGCCTTGTGGCCGAAGAAGCGGCACCAGCCACACCGGATGTCACTCCGGCATTCGGAGCGCGGGTGACCGGGCGAGAGACACCGTGGGCAGTCGCCCTCCCGGAGCCAGGACGGAGGACGGCGGGGCTCCACGCCATGCCCCCGGTGAGGACGGCGCACGCGAGGGGGAGCGGGGGCGCTTCCGGCCAGAGACGACCACCCAGCCACCAGGCGGTGCCTCCGCAGCGACCTCCACCTGGTGGATCTCGGAGCACGGGGGAGGACGAACCAGCGAGCGCGACGGCTGGGCGACGAGGGAGGCGGGCATCGGAGGGGGCGGGCGGCACAGGACCTGCCGGTACGACGCAGGGGATTCACCATCGGAGGAGGGGCTCGCGAGCCCGCGGTCCGCGCGGGAGCGGCCGGCCGTCGCAGCAGCAGACGAGGGGGAGTCCATGGCGCAGGGGTTGGACGGCGGGGCCGGAACGGCCGGCGCCGAGAGGGTGGGCGCCGGGGCCGGTGTGGCCGCCGGTGAGGCTAGGGAGCGGATGAGCGGATCAGAAGGGCTAGCCTCGATGAATGCATATCGTCAGTAGTCTGGTGGCTAGTGGTTCTCATTATAACAATAATAGTTTTGCATTTTTCATGTAAAGTAAAGTTCTAATGATTTTGTCCTCACTGCTTTTATGATGCCATCTGTCTCCAGCAGTAAGAGCAACTCCAACGAACCGACCCACTTCATCCGCGCGTGTCCGTTTGCGTCAAAACGGACATAAAAGTCGGCCCAACACGCCGACCCAAACGGATGCGCGTCCGCTTTGTCCGCCGGGTGAACCACTCCTGGCCCAAATTTAGCCTCATTTACGTCGGTGCGGACACGAGGCGGACACGCGTGACACCCGCCTACTCCCCCCTGGCTCGCCGGTGGTGGCACATAGGGCATTCTCTTCCTCCCCTATCGACATCAAGCCCCCGCCCGCCCCATCCTATCGCTGCCGCCACCCGATTCGAATGCCCTTGCTAGCAGTCCGACCAACATACCTTCACCGCAGCTACCCCCCCCCCCCACCCGACGTCGCCGCGAGCACGAACTCACCCCCCACGCCCTCGACCAGCTCCTTAGTCTGACACCGCCAGGCCAGCTACCAGGTCCAGGGGAGGCGCGCGTCTCTTCTCTTCATCGGCCCGCTTCTTCGACGATGCCCACAAGTTGTTCAACGGTTTGCCCCCAAGCTACAAATGGACTCCACCAACGAGTTATTTTTCCATAATTTCCTCTGCGACTCCATGATTCCTCATCCGACGGTAAGAAGATGGTGGTTGTTGTGTTGGTCGTCCATGACCACCTTAGTAGGCAGCGGCCGTTGTTCCGGGGCACACTCCGGCATTGAATCACAACCGAGAGAACGGCAATTTCCTTCATTGGAAGGACTACTTTGAGACACCCAACCCACTCTTCAAACATCACCAATTCCGGCGTCGTTTCCGTATGGCTATGCATGTTTTCAACCGTATCCGGGAGGGGGTGCTAAGTATTTCGAGTGCAAGGAGGATGCCCTTGGAAAGATTGGCTTCTCCTCTTATCAGAAATGCACTGCAGTTATCCGAATGCTTGCAACGAAGTTCCCGGTGATCTCATTGATGAGTACGTCCGTATGAGCGAGTCTACGTGCGTAGACTCCAAGTACAAGTTCTACAAGGCCGTGATTGCATTGTTTGGCCCTGAGTACTTGAGAGAGCCAAATGTTGAAGATACAACTCGCTTGTTGATGATGAATGCCAGCAGGGGCTTCCCGGGGATGCTTGGTAGCATAGACTGTATGCACTCGGAGTGAAAGAACTGCCCTTTTGCTTGGCAAGGGCAGTATAGGGGCCATGTCAAGGCTTGCACTGCCATACTTGAGGTCGTGGCCTCATAAGATCTCTGGATTTGGCACCCTTTCTTTGGCATGGTCGGATCTCACAATGATATCAACGTGCTTCAGCGCTCATCGGTGTTTGCAAGGCTTGCCGAAGGCAGCTGACAACAACAATCCTCAGTGGACTATTATTGTGAAGACAATCTCTAAATCCTGTAGGGGAGAAGGAGAGATTTGCACAAGAGCAAGAGGGTGCTAGGAAGGATGTGGAGCGTGCCTTTGGTGTTCTGCAATCTTAATGGGCATCGTTCAGTATCCTCCTAGAACTTGAAGCATCAAGAAGTTGTGGGAGGTGATGACTGCTTGTGTGATCATGCACAATATGATCGGAGAGGATGAGCACCCGAAACGTATCTACGGCCAAGTGTTTCAGTTTCAGGGTGACAATGTTGTGTCTGAGCATGAAGGAGCGGCAACATTTGCACAGTTCACCCAATTTTATTTATCAATTGCGTGATTGGAAAACTCACATTCAGCTACAAAATGATTTGGTTGAGCATGTGTGGGCTCACATTGACAACTAATAGATGTATCTTTTTCTAAATGTATTTAAGACAATTTAATTTTTATTTGGCTTGTAAACTATGATATACTCCCTCCGTCCGAAAAAACTTGTCCCAAGCCTCAAATGAGTATATATCTAGCACTAACTTATGCTAGACACATCCATTTGAGGAACAAGCTTTCTCGGACGGAGGGAGTGTTTATTTAGTTTGTGAACTATGATATATTTGTTTGCTTGTGAAATTATGTGAAATGTGTGTACTTTGTTTTGTTTGAAAAACGATGGCGAGCCGGCCGCGCGAGCGAAGATGAGTTTGGGCGTTGGACACACTGCTGACCCAAATGAAAACAGGACAGGCGACCCAAATGGACAAAAGGCGAAGAAAGCACGCATCCGTTTGGGTCGCCCGGTTGAGGTTGCTCTAACAAGGTTATACTAAGAAGTTGCTCTAACAAGGTATACTAAGAAGCGATCCGTATATAGAGAATGCAACACTCAAAAGAACATAAAAGTAGTTCCAAAACAACTTACTGTTAAATATAGAGAATGATAAAAGCAAACAAATATAATTTCTCTTCTATTTAGATGAATTATCCAAGCACCACTTAGAAACTGGTCTAACCCCTAGGTAAAATTGTGAAACTGAGCTACAACATAAGATGATGGAAGGTGAAAGAAGAATATGACAAGTCATGTCAAAGAAATATTCTGGAAATTCTAGCAGCACACTTTTTCGCTCTAGTATACAAATTGAAACAAATCTTGATCTTCCAACAGAAATGGCAGAATGCGAGAGATAATCTGAGCATTGAGTTTGATATCAATATTTAAAAGACAATTTTGCATAACCATTTGTACGTAGATGCAAGATATGAACGTGAACCGAAACATGAACATGCATTACACTATCAATCCATGCTAAGACATTAGACACCCAAATAGAACTTTACATTTAGTTAAACCCACATCATAGACCAGGTGTTGTTAAAGCAGATTGCAACACATCTTCAAGGTATTTCTCTGCAGCTGCATACTGCCTCTTTTTGTCCTCTATAGCTAACGCAGCGAGAGCTTTATCCTGATTACAGTTGCCACAGATGACAAAGAATAAGCAAAGAATTGCATCGAAAGTAAAAAAGTAAGAACAAAAAGACGAGGCAAAAGACATACTGGAGGCAAATCCTGGTAGCTACGCAATGTGTCGGCAATGGGTTTAGTTTTCCTCTCAAGATCCTTCTTATGCTCCGCCATTTCCATCAACACACAATGATTAATTTCTGGCGTGTATCCAACTCTGTTGAGCATTGCCTGATAGAGAAAAGAAGACCGTGAATGAATACACGCCACTAGAACCAGAAAGAAAAAACACAAGGGAACTAACAAATTCAATTGCTAAGATGACTACAATTATTATGATATATATCATGGATATATAATAAGGTATACTACTTTGCATGAGTTTCCACTTTTGGCAACATAATAAGGTATACTGTTCCAGAAGAATGGGAGTAGGGAAAGAATTAGGGTTTTGGTAGTAGGGTTGAGTTGGGCCAAAAAGCATATATGTGTTGTTCTGGAGTTTGGCTATATTGACAAAAAATAAACTGAAACTTCCGCACGTGCAGATACGGAAACGGAATACTGTTGAAGAAGAATGGGATGCAGAGAAGGGTCATGGGAGTAGGGAAAGGATTAGGGTTTTGGTAGTAAGGTTGAGTTGGGCCAAAAGTGTAAATGTGTTGGTCTGGAGTTGGCTATATAGACAAAAAAATAAACGGAAACTTCCGCACGCTCTGTTTGCACATTTTTCCTGAAATAGATGAAAGTTTCCGGTGCATTTTCATCCCTACTAAAATAGTATCAAAGATATGTTCATGGTACAATAAGAAACACAAGACCATGATTGCTGGCCTTTCAATTCATGACGATATTACTTAGTTCATCACTAGGTAATCATTACAGTACTGGAAACTGATGATGCAGGAGCATATCGATTATCAAGAAAAATGTGATTAAACCGAGTTCTACCAATTAGTTGGATGAAAATATTATAAAAGCTGGATGACTTAGTTCATCAGCATTCAACATTTTTACTGTTTTGCTATGAATGCACATTATATAGATATCTCCCTCTCTAGAGAACAGACAGACATGTAGTATAAGCAAAATTTGGTCCCATCACACAATTCTCACGTGAAAATATTAAGCTATAGCATATATATTCAAGACGCATGTCAATTCATGTCAGGGATTGAGTAGTTATCATTAGCAGCACCATAGTCCACCTCTATGAAGGCTTAAATCTTATGATTGGTTTCTGTCAGGGGTGCAGGTTAGGGGGGGGGGGGGGGGGGGGGGGGGTGCACCTTGGGACTACAACTATCCGGCCATGGCATCCACACTTATCAATTAGTTATAGGAAAGATATCAAGTCATGTAGCTATGGATAGTCTTCAACAATGTTCAAGAAAGCGGTAAGCGTAAGCGGAGCGGAAGGCCACAGCTTAGAGCAATGGCCGCTTAAGCGCAGCTTAACCGGGATTGGCCAGAATTTGGCTGTTTTCAATAATATGCAGAAGAAAACAGGTAACATAGCACATAAGTAACTGAAAAACTGAAATAGAATATAATGTTGAGGTTCAGTGGTTCACGCAGCAAGCAAAAATGCATAATATTGTCTTAGAATGAGCATATAAGATAAATGGCAGCAGCTCAGGCAGCTGCTGCAGCAGCCAGGAGGAGGAGGAGCTGAACTGGTAGTAGTGGATGACCAGGAGGAGGAGGAGGAGATGCCGGTGTCCAGATCCAGTAGCTGCTGAGGAGGAGGAAGAACGCCAGAGGAGCCACAATGCTCTCTTCTTTCCCCTCCTGTAAACCCAGTAACCCTAGCCGAACGGGCCTCTTTTGGGCCAGGCCTTATACCCCCGCCCCCCCTTTTCCCCTCCCGCCTGTGGGCTATTTCAGCTCCTGTCTGACCTTTGGGCCTGCCTTCTTCGCTTTTCTGCCGCTTAAGCACGCGCAGGGAACGCTCAGCCAGCGCTTAGCACTTAACCAATCGCTAAGTCACGCTTTTTTCCGCTCAACGCTAAAAGTTGCGCCTAGGCCAAAAGCGAAGCGTTTAGCTTTTGCTCAGTGCTTAAGCGACGCTTAAAAACGCTTTCTTGAACATTGGTCTTCAAAGCGGTTGAGTGTGACACACTTTGTTGTTTACAATCTGTACCGAACCGGCTATATAAAGCCAGTTTTAAAAAAAATGAAAATTAAGCCACATCTTGTATCTTCCTACTTAAGCACTCAGAAACCAATCAGCTATCCCCCAAGGTTCATCTCTCTCATCTATGATCTAAACCAATTCCCAACCAAGCCGGCGCAGCCTGGCCATCCTCCCAGTAGTGTTTATCCTGTAGTGTACCTTGGTACATAAAGGTTTCATTCTTTTCAGGAAACAAATTTACACAAGTCAGCTCCTCCAGCTGTTCCCTATCCCGTGTTCCTCTTCCCTCCAGCCGCCGTAGAGAGGAGATGAGACCACAGCTCTGCCGCCTGTACCTTCTTGCTCATCAGTGGCATCCCTTCCCATCAGCCCAAATCTTCTTACTTGCTGGCGGCTGCAATCCCTGTCATCCTCGTTGTCCGGAGCATTTTCCTCGTCGGCGGCCGCATTGCCTTCTACCTTTCTGCCTGGACCTTCTTCCTTGCAGCGACCGCCGTGGTTGCCTGCTCGAGCGTGGTAGCCGTTGGAAGGAGGGCTAGGTAGCGGCTCGGTTGCTGGAGGCTGGATCCCGAGTCCCACTGTGTCCACACCGTACTAGGCCGTATCCCGAGGCTGGAGGCTGGACGTACCCCCGTGTCCCCCCGTACTAGGACGCCAATACGGCAGCTTCTGCCGTATCCATGCTTTGTAGCTGACCTCTGCTTCTTCAAGTTTTAAAATAAAGTGACAGAATTGATTCAGAAGCTACAAATTTATTTTGATAATCATACACTAACCATGCCTAATTCACTTTACAACGAAATGATAACTTGCGGGAAACTTCTAGGATCCAAGGATTGATAGTTTCTAGAAAACACCATTGGCTTTAGCGGTGCAAACTGCCAATACAAGTTTGTTTCAGAGTGAGCCACATAAAGCAGGTCAATAGCAAAGAACTAAGAAGTAAGGGTCTGTTTGGTTTCCAGCCACGGTTTGCACGCCTTAATATTCCTATCGCCCATGGGTCATAAGAGTCAACTATTGCCAGATCTTGACACAATTGTGGGCAGCTTTTTCTTGGCCAAATTTGTATCTAAAGCCACAAAGTTAACAGATTACACAACTTCACAGAACACAACTTACCTTGTAATTTGAGACTTGGAGGATATATTGCCGCTCTTTCGAGTCCATCATGACCAATTTTGTCTGCCAGTCTGCCATTTGCTCCACTTGTTGCTTCTCCACATCATTTTTAAATTTCTCCAGCATCCTGTAAACAGATTATTCTATATTACATTCTTTACAAAAGATCTAGTTGGTGATGATTAGTAAGTACTCCTTAAGTAACTAATAACTGAACGACTATCAAATCACCTCTTGAGCTCAGTAAGCTTGGTGATGGCCTTCCTTGTGTAATCAAGAAGTGCCTTTGACTCTTTATGCACTTTGTCCCTCTTCTCCTCCACCTCTGCTCTCCTCAGCCATAAATCTGCACTGGCCACCACGAAGCTGCAAAGCCACCATTTCAAACTTATAAGAAAAATTGAAGCACTGAGAAAATCACATGCATACTCCCTATACTACCCGCAAACATTAATATTCTCAGTTCAGTGGGGTTGTCAAAAAAGTTTGGGCTCAGCTCAAGCCAGGTAAAACTCAAGGCCGACAAGATCTCAAACCAAGACAAGCCCAAGCATGCACTCAGACGTCAATCCTTTGAAAGAGCCGAGCACAGTGGCTAGACAAGTGCTCATATGCATAAACTCATCTTAATTAGTTAGTTTCCCCAGCTTATATTTTTCACAAGGCTCACAATCCTTTTTCCCCAAACACTACAATCCTAACTGCAGTGTACCCGCACTGAAAGCACTCACACCCCTTGCTAATATTGTGTCTTTATGGACAGGAAAGCATCTTGCTTCTCCCAGGTCCAGTCTCTCAGAAACTCCCCGGTGAAATAGATGCTACATTGCACTTGCTAGTCATATCCCTAGCTCCAACAGAAGTATTCAACCAGTCGAAGCTTTCTGATTGAATCGTCTTTTTTTCGTATTAAGTTGTTTCCATCTTTTGATATTGATGCTGTGCATTTCCCAGTACCATGCAAATTTCGCCGACTGGATCAACAACCAATGCTCAGGATTCCCCACTATGATGTGCTACAGTATTTCAAGCTTGAGCTTCAAGCAGAGCTCACTCAGGTTTGATTCGAGTATGCTCATAGACTGAGATAAGCCTGGCCAATTTTGATGATACCGTTGCAGAATACGGACGCAATGCACAGACTAGACCAAAGCAAGCTCGAATGCAAACTAGCAGGGCGCTTACAGGACCGGTCTTTCTATTTGGCTAAAATACCTACACCGGTAACACCGGCAAACACCCTGCTCACTGAAATGGCACATTCGTCGGAATTCATCCAATTTCGGGGTAAAAGTTAGAGGCCATGAATGATTCTTCCCATCAGAGGCCTAGATCTAAAACTCATTAGATCCATGAGAGAAAATAAACGAAACTCGGAACCCTAACCACGAGTGACCTGCTCATCTCGGTGTCGCGGATGGCCAGGAGGTTCGCGACAGCGGCGACGGCGCGCGCGGCCGACGCAGCAGGCGCAGGGAGCGCGTCCCGCGCAAGGCCGGCCCGCTCCAGCGCCTCCCGCAAGCGCGCTGCCTCCGCCTGATACTCCGCGGCCTGCGCGCGCAGCCCCGAAGCAGCGATCCCGGCTGCGTGGGACCGCGCCTGCGACGCCGCCGCGAGCGCGCGGAGATAGGATACCCCCCGCGGCGTGGGGTCGGGCCCCAGCGATAGCTCGGAGACCACCGCCCCACCGCCGCGCCCTCCCACTCCGCCGCCCTCCGCTGCCAGGGAAGCCAGCCACGCGTTGACATCGGCGACGGATGCGGGCGCGGACGCGGACGCCGAGGCTGCGGGGTCGAGGTGCTCCCCGGTGTGATCCATTGCTGCTGGAAATAGGGATGGTTTGAGGGGGGCTGTCCGCCGGCCGAGGCTCGCCTGCTCCCGCCCAGGTGCTTCTATCCGTGCTCCCCTTCGCTTATTCCTCATCCAACGGTCAAACCAACTCCCACCCCTACGTCTTTTTTCAGGCCAAAGATAAGGGCAGTGCTGGGCGCCGGCGCACCCCCAGCCATCAGATGTGGGTCTCCTTTTTTCTTTGTCCTTCCCGCATCTCCCACCTCGCGCCGCCGCACGCCAGACGCGAAAGAACCCCCCCCCCGACGACTGAGCCCCCATTGACCCCACCCCTCCCCTGCCATGGACGAGCTCGATGCCGGCCTCGAAGCTCGCCGCCACTCCATTCTCGCTTTCGGGGAGCAGCCGCGGTTCCCAAAAAAATTTCATCGCCACCGTCAAGCAACGCCGCCGTGAATGGAAGTAGCAAAAATTGACTCCAGTTCCAGCAAAATCAAACATGGTTGTAGCAAAAAAATCGACCGGAAAAAATAGGGATGTAGCATCTCGTGAGGATGAATGTAGCAATCATCAACACATGTGGTAACAAAAAATGACCAAAAGGTTGCATCAAAAGACAGAGTCGCGGGTCTCGCATGTTCATGGAGATGGGATGTAGCAAAAATTCGACAAACACCGGCAGTAACAAAAAAACAACATGGTTGTAGCAAAATCATTAGTCGGTTCTAGCAAAAATACGGTGGGAGCGGATTTTGGGCGGGGTGGGTGGTAGCAAAAACATGAGCCGGTTCCAGCAAAATTTATGTTAAGTTCCAACAAAATCATAACATGGTTGTAGCAAAAAAATCGACTGGAAAAACAGCGATGTCATGGAGATGGATGTAGCACAAATGCACAAAACACCAATAGTAACAAAAACCAAAACGGTTGTAGCAAAATGGTTCGCCAGTTCCAGCAAAAGCTAATGTGGTAGCAGATTTTGGATGGGTGGGTTGTAGCAAATACATGGGCTGGTTCCAGCAAAAAAAGCATGGTTGTAGCAAATCCTGCTGCGGCGGCCATGGACAGGAGCGCAACCAGCTGCGGTCGCGCTGGTTGCCGCATGGTCGCGCTGATGGATGAGCGGCCGCTCACCGGAGCAGCGCGACGCGGGTGGATAGTGGCCGCTCCCCGGAACAGCGCGAGGTGGGTGTATAGTGGCCGCTCGCTGGAGCAGCATGGGCAGGTGGTAGTGAGGCTCGCCGGAGCAAGGATGCGGCGGCCCAAGCGAGGGGCAGAGGCGATGTAGGCGAGACGTAAGCGAGAGGACGAGCTGATGAGATTTCTGTGGAGGGGCGGTTGCTGGGATAAGGACGTGGATGCCTGGATAGTGCGTGTGGGATCCATGAACACGTGGTGTGCGTGCGGCACTGCAGCCGTTGTGCTGTGTGCGCGACAACAGCAGCGCGATCGGCCGAAAGTTCGGCCGGCGCACCGGATACAAGCATTTACCCAAAGAAAACACAAAAGAAAGTCTCGTATTTTCATCAGTGTTTCCTCGTCTATATGTATTTTCTTCCCTGGCCTTCTCCTTCGGCCGGCCGCTCGAATGGATGCGCCACCGCCACGCTGGTCAATCACCTCCCGCTGCTAGCCCATTCTCCTTTACCCGTGGTATATCTTCGCTACCGGCTTCTCTCCGCCGAACGACGACCTCGCGCTACCGGGCCTTGTCGCTGCAAAATCACGGCCTCGCGCTCTGGAGCCCTACCGCCGCCGACGAAGATTCGTCCGTGGGCAGAGTTCCTCGTCGGGCACACTGAGATAGACTTCGGGATTGGCCCTTCTGGCCAGGATCGCGGTCCGCGGCGGGTTCTCCTTCGTGACGAAGCCCGTTTGAGACGTCGTCAAGCCATGGTGTTGTTTGAGACTTGGTGGTGGAGCTGCCGCCATCCATGTCTATTGCGACGCAGCCTCTATTGACGTTGTAGCACACACGGCAGTCAGAGTCACCTCGACATCGACGCGACGAACGTCGGTGCTGCTAGCTGTTCCGGCCATGCCACAGTAAACGACGCGTATGTTGTACTTGCATAGGTCAGCTCGACTCATCTCCATCGTCGATGCAAGGACCGCCTGTGCCGCCGTTGTGCACAGCCTGGTCATGCTCTCATGGATGCGTATGCCGTCCTTGCATGAGTCAGCTCGTGTCACCTCCTGATACGTCTCCAACGTATCTATAATTTTTTATTGGTCCATGCTATTATATTATCTGTTTTGGATGTTTAATGGGCTTTAATATGCACTTTTATATTATTTTTGGGACTAATCTATTAACCGGAGGCCCAGTGACAGTTTCTGTTTTTTGCCTATTTTAGTGTTTCGTAAAAAAGGAATATCAAACGGAATCCGAACGGAACGAAACCTTCACGGGGATCTTTCTTGGAACAAACGCAAACCAGGAGACTTGGAGTTGAAGTCTGGAACTCTGCGAAGCTTCCATGAGGCAGGAGGGCGCGCCCCCCACCCTCATGGGCCCCACGGAGCTCCACCGACGTACTTCTTTCGCCTATATATACTCTTATACCCTAAAAACATCAGGGGGAGCCACGAAACCACTTTCCACCGCCGCAACCTTCTGTACCCGTGACATCCCATCTGGGGCCTTTTCCGGCGACGGAGGGGGATTCTGAAGGAAATATGCCCTAGAGGCAATAATAAAGTTGTTATTATTATTTCCTTATATCATGATAAATGTTTATTATTCATGCTAGAATTGTATTAACCGAAAACTTAGTACATGTGTGAATACATAGACAAACGGAATGTCACTAGCATGCCTCTACTTAACTAGCTCGTTGAATCAATGATGGTTATGTTTCCTAACCATCATTTGATTAACATGAGTTGTCATTTGATTAACGGGATCACATCATTAGAGAATGATGTGATTGACTTGACCCATCCGTTAGCTTAGCACAATGATCGTTTAGTTTGTTGCTATTGCTTTCTCCATAACTTATACATGTTCCTATGACTATGAGATCATGCAACTCCCGAATACCGGAGGAACACTTTGTGTGCTACCAAACATCACAACATAACTGGGTGATTATAAAGGTGCTCTACAGGTGTCTCCGATGGTATTTGTTGAGTTGGCATAGATCGAGATTAGGATTTGTCACTCCGATTGTCGGAGAGGTATCTCTGGGCCCTCTCGGTAATGCACATCAATATAAGCCTTGCAAGCAATGTGACTAATGAGTTAGTTACGGGATGATGCATTACGGAACGAGTAAAGAGACTTGCCGGTAACGAGATTGAACTAGGTATTGAGATACCGACGATCAAATCTTGGGCAAGTAACATACCGATGACAAAGGGAACAATGTATATCGTTATGCGGTTTGACCGATAAAGATCTTCATAAAATATGTGGGAGCCAATATGAACATCCAGGTTCCGCTATTCGTTATTGACCAGAGACGTGTCTCGGTCATGTCTGCATAGTTCTCGAACCCATAGGGTCCGCACGCTTAACGTTCGGTGACGATCGATATTATGAGTTTATGTGTTTTGATGTACCGAAGGTAGTTCGGAGTCCTAGATGTGATCACGTACATGATGAGGAGTCTCGAAATGGTCGAGACATAAAGAATGATATATTGGATGACTATATTCGGACACCAGATGAGTTCCGGAGGTCACCGAATAATTATCGGAGTGCCGGGGGGTTATCGGAACCCCGAGGGGAACTAATGGGCCAACATGGGCCTTGTGTGTGAGAGAGAGGAGGGGCCATAGGGCTGGCCGCACCCCCCCCCCTCGGGAGTCCGAATTGGACAAGGAGGGGGGCCTCTTTCCCTCCTTCTCTCCCTCTCTTTCCTTCCCCCTCCTTCTTCCTAGTTGGACTAGGAAAGGGGGAGTCCTACTCCTACTAGGAGGAGGACTCCTCCCTCTCCTTGGCGCACCCCAAGGCCGGCCGGCCTCCCCCTTGCTCCTTTATATACGGGGGCAGGGGCACCCTAGAACACACAAGTTGATTGTTTCTAGCCATGTGCAGTGCCCCCCTCCACCATAATCCACCTCGGTCATATCGTAGCAGTGCTTAGGCGAAGCCCTGTTCCGGTAGCATCATCATCACCGTCATCACGCCGTCGTGCTGACGAAGCTCTCCCTCGACACTCTGTTCGATCATGAGTTCGTGGACCGGTACTAGGATCGGTCGATCGTGAAGACGTACGACTACATCAACCGCGTTGTCATAACGCTTCTGCTTACGGTCTACGAGGGTACGTAGACAACACTCTCCCCTCTCGTTGCTATGCATCACCATGATCTTGCATGTGCGTAGGAATTTTTTTTGAAATTACTGCGTTCCCCAATAATGGCATCCGAGCCAGGTTTATGTGTAGATGTTATATGCACGAGTAGAACACAAAGGAGTTGTGGGCGTGGGTATATACATATTGCTTGTCGTCACTAGTTGATTCTTGATTCGGCGATTTCGTTGGATGAAGCGGCCCAGACCGACATTACGCGTATGCTTACGCGAGACTGGTTCTACCGACGCGCTTCACACACAGGTGGCTGGTGGGTGTTAGTTTCTCTAACTTTAGTTGAATCAGATTCAATGAACAGGGTTCTTTCTGAAGATCAAAAAGCAATCACTACACCGCGTTGTGGTTTTTGATGTGTAGGTAAGAACGGTTCTTGCTCAGCCCGTAGCAGCCACATAAAACTTGCAGCAACAAAGTAGAGGATGTCTAACTTGTTTTTGCAGGGCATGTTGTGATGTGATATGGTCAAGACATGATGCTAAATTTTATTGTATGAGATGATCATTTTGTAACAGAGTTATCGGCAACTGTCAAGAGCCATATGGTTGTCGCTTTATTGTATGAAATGCAATCGCCATGTAATTGCTTTACTTTATCACTAAGCGGTAGCGATAGTCATAGAAGCAATAGTTGGGGAGACGACAACGATGCTTCGATGGAGATCAAGGTGTCAAGCCGGTGACGATGGTGATCATGACAGTGCTTTGGAGATGGAGATCAAAGGCACAAGATGATGATGGACATATCATATCACTTATATTGATTGCATGTGATGCTTATCCTTTATGCATCTTATTTTCTTAGTTCAGCGGTAGCATTATAAGATGATCTCTCACTAAATTTCAAGGTATAAGTGTTCTCCCTGAGTATGCACCGTTGCTACAGTTCGTTGTGCCAAGACACCACGTGATGATCGGGTGTGATAAGCTCTACGTTCACATACAACGGGTGCAAGCCAGTTTTGCACACGCAGAATACTCAGGTTAAACTTGACGAGCCTAGCATATACAGATATGGCCTCAGGACACTGAGATCGAAAGGTCGAGCGTGAATCATATAGTAGATATGATCAACATAGTGATGTTCACCAGTGAAAACTACTCCATCTCACGTGATGATCGGACATGGTTTAGTTGATATGGATCACGTGATCACTTAGAAGATTAGAGAGATGTCTATCTAAGTGGGAGTTCTTAAGTAATTTGATTAATTGAACTTTAATTTATCATGAACTTAGTACCTAATAGTATTTTGCATGTCTATGTTGTTGTAGATATATGGCATGTGTTGTTGTTCCGTTGAATTTTAATGCGTTCCTAGAGAAAGCTAAGTTGAAAGATGATGGTAGAAACTACACTGACTGGGTCCATAACTTGAGGATTATCCTCATTGCTGTACAGAAAAATTACGTCCTGGAAGCACCGCTCGGTGACAAACCCGCTGCAGGAGCAACGCCAGATGTTGTGAACACCTGGCAGAGCAAAGCTGATGACTACTAGATAGTTCAGTGTGCCGTGCTTTACGGCTTAGAACCGGGACTTCAACAACGTTTTGAACATCATGGAGCATATGAGATGTTCCAGGAGTTGAAGTTAATATTTCAAGCAAATGCCCGGATTGAGAGATATGAAGTCTCCAATAAGTTCTATAGCTGTAAAATGGAGGAGAATAGTTCTGTCAGTGAACATATACTAAGAATGTTTGGGTACCACAACCACTTGACTCAGCTGGGAGTTAATCTTCCTGATGATAGTGTCATTGATAGAGTTCTTCAATCACTGCCACCAAGCTACAAGAGCTTCGTGATGAACTATAATACGCAAGGGATGGATAAGACAATTCCTGAGCTCTTCGCAATGCTAAAAGCTGCGGAGGTAGAAATCAAGAAAGAGCATCAAGTGTTGATGGTCAACAAGACTACCAGTTTCAAGAAAAAGGGTAAAGGGAAGAATGGGAACTTCAAGAAGAACAGCAAGCCAGTTGCTGCTCAAGTGAAGAAACCCAAGTCTGGACCTAAGCCTAAGACTGAGTGCTTCTACTACAAATGGACTGGTCACTGGAAGCGGAACTGCCCCAAGTATTTGGCGGAGAAGAAGGATGGCAAAGTGAAAGGTATATTTGATATACATGTTATTGATGTGTACCTTACTAATGCTCGCAGTAGTGTCTGGGTATTTGATACTAGTTTGATATGTCTCCAACGTATCTATAATTTTTTATTGTTCCATGATATTATATTATCAACCTTGGATGTTTTATATGCCTTCATATGCTATTTTATATGATTTTTGGGACTAACCTATTAACCTAGAGCCCAGTGCCAGTTCCTGTTTTTTCCTTGTTTTAGAGTATCGCAGAAAAGGAAAATCAAACAGAGTCCAATTGACGTGAAACTTCGCGGAACTTATTTTTGGAAGGAAAGCAACCCGGGAGACTTGGAGTCCATGCAAGGTAAGCAACAAGGAAGCCACGAGGCAGGGGGCGCGCCCACCCCCTGGGCGCGCCCTCCACCCTCGTGGGCCCCTCATGGCTCCCCTGACGTACTTCTTCCGCCTATATATCTCCATATACCGTAAAACGATCGGGGAGCACAATAGATCAGGAGTTCCGCCGCCAGAAGCCTCCGTAGCCACCGAAAACCAATCTAGACCCGTTATGGCACCCTGTCGGAGGGGGCAATCCCTCTCCGGTGGCCATCTTCATCATCCCGGTGCTCTCCATGACGAGGAGGGAGTAGTTCTCCCTTGGGGCTAAGGGCATGTACCAGTAGCTATGTGTTTGATCTCTCTCTCTCTCTTGTGTTTTGAGGTGGTACGATCTTGATGTATCGTGAGCTTTGCTATTATAGTTGGATCTTATGATGTTTCTCCCCCCTCTACTCTCTTGTAATGGATTGAGTTTTCCCTTTGAAGTTATCTTATCGGATTGAGTCTTTAAAGATTTAAGAACACTTGATGTATGTCTTGCCGTGCGTATCTGCGGTGACAATGGGATGCCACGTGATTCACTTGATGTATGTTTTGGTGATCAACTTGCGGGTTCTGCCCATGAACCTATGCATAGGGGTTGGCACATGTTTTCGTCGTGATTCTCCGGTAGAAACTTTGGGGTACTCTTTGAGGTTCTATGTGTTGGTTGAATAGATGAATCTGAGATTGTGTGATGCATATCGTATAATCATACCCACGGATACTTGAGGTGACATTGGAGTAACTAGGTGACATTAGGGTTTTGGTTGATTTGTGTCTTAAGGTGTTATTCTAGTACAAACTCTAGGGCTGTTTGTGACACTTGGAATAGCCCAACGGATTGATTGGAAAGAATAACTTTGAGGTGGTTTCGTACCCTACCATAATCTCTTCGTTCGTTCTCCGCTATTAGTGACTTTGGAGTGACTCTTTGTTGCATGTTGAGGGATAGTTATATGATCCAATTATGTTATTATTGTTGGGAGGACTTGCATTAGTGAAAGTATGAACCCTAGGCCTTGTTTCAACGCATTGCAATACCTTTTACGCTCACTTTTACCATTAGTTACCTTGCTGTTTTTATAATTTCAGATTACAGATACCTTTATCTACCATCCATATTGCAGTTGTATCACCATCTCTTCGCCAAAACTAGTGCACCTATACAATTTACCATTGTATTGGGTGTGTTGGGGACACAAGAGACTCTTTGTTATTTGGTTGTAGGGTTGCTTGAGAGAGACCATCTTCATCCTATGGCTCCTACGGATTGATAAACCTTAGGTCATCCACTTGAGGGAAATTTGCTACTGTCCTACAAACCTCTACACTTGGAGGCCCAACAACGTCTACAAGAAGAAGGTTGTGTAGTAGACATCAAGCTCTTTTCTGGCGCCGTTGCCGGGGAGATGAGTGCTTGAAGGTATATCTTTAGATCTTGCAATCGAGTCTTTTAGTTTCTTGTTTTATCACTAGTTTAGTCTATAAAATAAAACTATACAAAAAATGGAATTGAGTCTACCTCATACGCTTCATATTTTTAGTATCTTTCGTGAGTATGATGGAAAGGAAAATTGTGCCAAAGTGTTAGAAGAAGAATGCATTAAAATGTTGGGTACTAAATCTTTGAATGATGAGCATGATTGCAATGTTGTTAGTATGAACTCCTTGAATATCCATGGTACTAATGATGATTGCACTAGTTATGATGAAAATGTCTCCTATAAACATGTCAATTTTTGTGGAGTGCATTGGGTTTGCAAGTACACACCAAATAGGGAAGCTAGATATTGCAAGAGGCATAAGTACTTAGAAACTAAATTGTTGCAAGAAAGGCTAGATGATTGTGCTGAAAATTTAAATTTTCTTGGCCATACTTGTGAGCTTTGCAATGAACGTGGCCATTTAACCATCCGATGCAAATTGTTTCATTATCTAATCATTTCCAAAAATTGTGATGACTTGATTTCTCTTACACATCATAATGAACTTAGTTTGCTTATGGGTTACGAAGAAATGAAACATATAACTAACTATCTTCCAGAATTTGCCCGTTATAAACTTCTTGGTTTTGATCTAGAGGAAATTTATATGTATTGTGCGGTGAATTGCATTGAAAATCCTTATATTGCCAATTACATAAAGAAAAGAAAGCAAATAGAAGATAAAGAGAATACTAATGAAAGGGAAGAGACTTCCCAATACCCTCCTATTATTTCTTATGATGAATCAGGTAACGAGGAAGAGCCTCCTATTCAACCAATCTCATCAATAAGGAGCTCCAAAAAGAGGATTGAATCCACACATGATGTGGTGAAGAAGAAGAAAAGAAAAAGGAAGAGAGGTAAAAAGATATCTCTCCCAAATAATGCTGCTCCTATTACTATTGTGCCTCATGAAAATATAATTGTGGAAGATAATGATACTTCTTATGATCTTGAAAATCTTTTTGGCACTTGCTTGGAAGAATATGATAATTTCTATACTATTGGTGCTATCCATCCTATTAATGATGAGAGTGATTATGCTTATGATATGAAAAGGCCCAAGCTTGGGGATGCTATGTTTGATGAAGATGATGTTTTTGAGAATATATTTGCTGCAATTAATGTTTGTCCCAAGCTTGGGGATGCTACGTTTAATGAAGATGATATTTTTAGTCTCCCAAGTTCTGATATGCAAATTTATAATAATGATAGTGTGCCTCCTACTTATGATGATTATTGTGATGATACTTATGCTATAAAAAGTAGTGATTATATTTATAAAACTTGTCATGATTATGGTTACCCCTTCTCTGAACATTACTTTTTTAATGTGGAAACAATTTATAGTATTCGAGTCTCTTATGATACTCCCATTATCCTGAATGAGAATTTTTTTTGCTTATGTGGAGAGTAATAAAAATCCTATGCTTGTAGATAATGAAAAGAATGCTTTATGTGATGGTTATATTGTTGAATTCATTCATGATGCTACTTAAAATTATTATGAGGGAGGAATATATACTTGTAGGAATTGCAATAATATCAAGTTTCCTCTCTATGTGCTTAAAGTTTTGAAGTTATGCTTGTTTTGCCTTCCTATGCTAGTTGATTATTGTTCCCACAAGTTGTTTGCTCACAAAATCCCTATGCATAGGAAGTGGGTTAGAATTAAATGTGCTAGTCATATTCTTCATGATGCTCTCTTTATGTTACAATTCTAATCTTTTATGTGAGCATCATTGAAATCATCATGCCTAGCTAGGGGCGTTAAAGGATAGCGCTTGTTGGGAGACAACCCAATTTTATTTTAGTTCCTTGATTTTTGCTCCTGTTTAATAATAAATAATTCATATAGCCTCTGTTTAGATGTGGTTTTATGTTTTAATTAGTGTTTGTGCCAAGTAGAACCGTTGGGAAGACTTGGGGAAAGTCTTGTTGATCATGCTGTAAAAAAAACATAAACTTTAGCGCTCACGAGAATTGCTGCAATTTTTATTTGGAGAGTGCTATTTAGTTAATTCTTTTTGCAAATGATTAATAGATAAATTCCTCACGTCCAGAAACTTATTTGATAATTTTATGAGTTCCAGAAGTATACGTTTGATCCAGATTACTACAGACTGTTCTGTTTTCGATAGATTCTGTTTTCTATGTGATGTTTGCTTATTTTGATGAATCTATGAGTAGTATCGGAGGGTATGAACCATAGAGAAGTTGGAATACAGTAGATATTACACCAAGATAAATAAATAATGAGTTCATTACAGTACCTTATCATGGTGATTTTCTTTCTTATACTAATGGAGCTTACGAGTTTTCTATTAAGTTTTGTGTTGTGAAGTTTTCAAATTTTGGGTAAAGATTCGATGGACTATGGAATAAGGAATGGCAAGAGCCTAAGCTTGGGGATGCCCAAGGCACCCCAAGGTAATATTCAAGGACAACCAAGAGCCTAAGTTTGGGGATGCCCCAGAAGGCATCCCCTCTTTCGTCTTCGTTCATCGGTAACTTTACTTGGAGCTATATTTTTATTCGCCACATGATATGTGTTGTGCTTGGAGCGTCATCTTATTTTTTTTGTTTTGCTTGCTGTTTGAATAAAATACCAAGATCTGAAATTCTTAAATGTTATAGAGTCTTCATATAGTTGCATAATTATTCGACTACTCATTGATCTTCACTTATATCTTTCGGAGTAGTTTGTTGTTGCTCTAGTGCTTCACTTATATCTTCTTAGAGCACGGTGGTGGTTTTATTTTATTGGAATAGATGAACTCTCATGCGTCACTTATATTATTTTGAGAGTCCTAAACAGCATGGTAATTTGCTTGGGTTATGAATTTAGTCCTGATATGATAGGCATCCAAGTGGAATATAATAGAAACTTTCATATAAAGTGCATTGAATACTAAGAGAAGTTTGATACTTGATAATTGTTTTGAGATATGGAGATGGTGATATTAGAGTCATGCTAGTTGAGTAGTTGTGAATTTGTGAAATACTTGTGTTGAAGTTTGTGATTCCCGTAGCATGCACGTATGGTGAACCGTTATGTGACGAAGTCGGAGCATGATTTATTTATTGATTGTCTTCCTTATGAGTGGCCGTCGGGGACGAGCGATGGTCTTTTCCTACCAATCTATCACCATAGGAGCATGCGTGTAATACTTTGTTTCGATAACTAATAAATTTTTGCAATAAGTATGTGAGTTCTTTATGACTAATGTTGAGTCCATGGATTATACACACTCTCACCCATCCACCATTGCTAGCCTCTCTAATACCGCGCACCTTTCGCCGGTATCATACACCCACCATATACCTTCCTCAAAACAGCCACCATACCTACCTATCATGGCATTTCCATAGCCATTCCGAGATATATTGCCATGCAACTTATCACCGTTCCGTTTATTATGACACACTTCATCATTGTCATATTGCTTTGCATGATCATGTAGTTGACATTGTATTTGTGGCAAAGCCACCATTCATAATTCTTTCATACATGTCACTCTTGAGTCATTGCACATCCCGGTACACTGTCGGAGGCATTCATATAGAGTCATATCTTGTTCTAAGTATCGAGTTGTAATTCTTGAGTTGGAAGTAAATAAAAGTGTGATGGTCATCATTATTAGAGAATTGTCCCAGTGAAGAAAGGATTATGGAGACCATGATTCCCCCACAAGTCGGGATGAGACTCCGGACAAAAAATATAATAATAAAAGAGGCCAAAGAAGCCCAAATAAAAAAAGAGAAAAAAGAGGCCATAAAAAAGAGAAAGGCCCAAATAAAAAAATAAAAAATGAGAGAAAAAGAGAGAAGGGACAATGCTACTATCCTTTTACCACACTTGTGCTTCGAAGTAGCACCATGATCTTCATGATAGAGAGTCTCCTATGTTGCCACTTTCATATACTAGTGGGAATTTTACATTATAGAACTTGGCTTGTATATTCCAATGATGGGCTTCCTCAAAATGCCCTAGGTCTTCGTGAGCAAGCAAGTTGGATGCACACCCACTAGTTTATTTTGATTGAGCTTTCATACACTTATAGCTCTAGTGCATCCGTTGCATGGCAATCCCTACTCACTCACATTGATATCTATCGATGGGCATCTCCATAGCCCATTGATACGCCTAGTTGATGTGAGACTATCTTCCTCCCTTTTTGTCTTCTCCACAACTACCATTCTATTTCACTTATAGTGCTATGTCCATGGCTCACGCTCACGTATTGCATGAAGATTGAAAAAGTTTGAGAACATCAAAAGTATGAAACAATTGCTTGGCTTGTTATCGGGGTTGTGCATGATTTAAATACTTTGTGTGGTGAAGATAGAGCATAGCCAGACTATATGATTTTGTAGGGATATCTTTCTTTGGCCATGTTATTTTGAGAAGACATGCTTACTTGGTTAGTATGCTTGAAGTATTATTATTTTTATGTTAATATTAAACTTTTGTCTTGAATCTTATGGATCTAAATATTCTTGCTACAATAAAGAGAAATACATGATGAATATGTTAGGTAGCATTCCACATCAAAAATTCTGTTTTTATCATTTACCTACTCGAGGACGAGCAGGAATTAAGCTTGGGGATGTTGATACGTCTCCAACGTATCTATAATGTTCCATGCTATTATATTATCAACCTTGGATGTTTTATATGCCTTTATATGCTATTTTATATGATTTTTGGGACTAACCTATTACCCTAGAGCCCGGTGCCAGTTTTTGTTTTTTCCTTGTTTTCGAGTATCGCAGAAAAGGAAAATCAAACGGAGTCCAATTGACCTGAAACTTCACGGAACTTATTTTTGTAAGGAAAGCAACCCGGGAGACTTGGAGTCCACGTAAGGGAAGCAACAAGGAAGCCACGAGGCAGGGGGGCACGCCCACCCTCCTGGGCACGCCCTCCACCCTCGTGGGCCCCTTTTGGCTCCCCTGACGTACTTGTTCCGCCTATATATCTCCATATACCCTAAAACGATCAGGGAGCACAATAGATCAGGAGTTCCGCCGCCAGAAACCTCCGTAGCCACCGAAAACCAATCTAGACCCGTTCCGGCACCCTGCCGGAGGGGGCAATCCCTCTCCGGTGGCCATCTTCATCATCCCGGTGCTCTCCATGACGAGGAGGGAGTAGTTCTCCCTCGGGGCTGAGGGTATGCACCAGTAGCTATGTGTTTGATCTCTCTCTCTCTCGTGTTCTTGAGGTGGGACGATCTTGATGTATCACGAGCTTTGCTATTATAGTTGTATCTTATGATGTTTCTCCCCCCTCTACTCTCTTGTAATGGATTGAGTTTTCCCTTTGAAGTTATCTTATCGAATTGAGTCTTTAAAGATTTGAGAACACTTGATGTATGTCTTGTCGTGCGTATCTGCGGTGACAATGGGATACCACGTGATTCACTTGATGTATGTTTTGGTGATCAACTTGCGGGTTCCACCCATGAACCTATGCATAGGGGTTGGCACATGTTTTCGTCGTGATTCTCCAGTAGAAACTTTGGGGTACTCTTTGAGGTTCTATGTGTTGGTTGAATAGATGAATCCGAGATTGTGTGATGCATATCGTATAATCATACCCACGGATACTTGAGGTGACATTGGAGTAACTAGGTGACATTAGGGTTTTGGTTGATTTGTGTCTTAAGGTGTTATTCTAGTGCGAACTCTAGGGCTGTTTGTGACACTTATAGGAATAGCCCAATGGATTGATTGGAAAGAATAACTTTGAGGTGGTTTCGTACCCTACTATAATCTCTTCGTTCGTTCTCCGCTATTAGTGACTTTGGAGTGACTCTTTGTTGCATGTTGAGGGATAGTTATATGATCCAATTATGTTATTATTGTTGAGAGGACTTGCACTAGTGAAAGTATGAACCCTAGGCCTTGTTTCAACGCATTGCAATACCATTTACGCTCACTTTTACCATTAGTTACCTTGCTGTTTTTATAATTTCAGATTACAAATACCTTTATCTACCATCCATATTGCACTTGTATCACCATCTCTTCGCCGAACTAGTGCACCTATACAATTTACCATTGTATTGGGTGTGTTGGGGACACAAGAGACTCTTTGTTATCTGGTTGCAGGGTTGCTTGAGAGAGACCATCTTCATCCTAGGCCTCCTATGGATTGATAAACCTTAGGTCATCCACTTGAGGGAAATTTGCTACTGTCCTACAAACCTCTGCACTTGGAGGCCCAACAACGTCTACAAAAGAAGGTTGTGTGTAGACATCGTGGTTTAGTTGCTAACATTTGCAACTTGAAACAGGGGCTACAGATTAAGCGAAGATTGTCTAAGGACGAGGTGACAATGCGTGTGGGAAATGGTTCCAAAGTCGATGTGATCGTCGTCGGCACGCTACCTCTACATCTACCTTCGGGATTAGTCTTAGACCTAAATAATTGTTATTTGGTGCCAGCGTTGAGCATGAACATTATATCTGGATCTTGTTTGATGTGAGACGGTTATTCATTTAAATCAGAGAATAATGGTTGTTCTATTTATATGAGTAATATCTTTTATGGCCATGCACCCTTGATGAGTGGTCTATTTTTACTAAATCTTGATAGTAGTGATACACATGTTCATAATATTGAAGCCAAAAGATGCAGAGTTGATAATGATAGTGCAACTTATTTGTGGCACTGCCATTTAGGTCATATTGGTGTAAAGCGCATGAGGAAACTCCATTCTGATGGACTTCTGGAATCACTTGATTATGAATCACTTGGTACATGCGAACCATGCCTCATGGGCAAGATGACTAAAACTCCGTTCTCCGGAACAATGGAGCGAGCAACAGAGTTATTGGAAATCATACATACTGATGTATGTGGTCCAATGAACATTGAAGATCGCGGCGGATATCGTTAGTTTCTCACCTTCACAGATGATCTGAGCAGTATGGGCATATCTACTTAATGAAACATAAGTCTGAAACATTTGAAAAGTTCAAAGAATTTCAGAGTGAAGTGGAAAATTGTCGTAACAAGAAAATCAAGTTTCTACGATCTGATCGTGGAGGTGAATATTTGAGTTATGAGTTTGGACTTCGTTTGAAACAATGTGGAATAGTTTCGCAACTCACGCCACCTGGAACACCACAACGTAATGGTGTGTCCGAACGTCGTATTCGCACTTTATTAGATATGGTGCGATCTATGATGTCTCTAACTGATTTACCGCTATCATTTTGGGGTTATGCTTTAGAGACGACTGCATTCACATCAAATAGGGCACCATCTAAATCCGTTGAGATGATACCTTATGAATTGTGGTTTGGCAAGAAACCCAAGTTATCGTTTCATAAAGTTTGGGGCTGCGATGCTTATGTGAAAAAGCTTCAACCTGATAAGCTCGAACCCAAATCAGAGAAATGTGTCTTCATAGGATACCCAAAGGAGACTGTTGGGTACACCTTCTATCATAGATCCGAAGGCAAGATATTCGTTGCTAAGAATGGATCCTTTCTAGAGAAGGAGTTTCTCTCGAAAGAAGTGAGTGGGAGGAAAGTAGAACTTGACGAGGTAATTGTACCTTCTCCCTTATTGGAAAGTATTTCATCACTGAAATCAGTTCCAGTGATTCCTACATCAGTAAGTGAGGAAGCTAATGATGATGATCATGAAACTTCTGATCAAGTTACTACCGAACCTCGTAGGTCAACCAGAGTAAGATCCGCACCAGAGCGGTACGGTAATCCTGTTCTGGAAGTCATGTTACTTGACCATGATGAACCTACGAACTATGAGGAAGCGATGATGAGACCAGATTCCGCAAAATGGCTTGAGGCCATGAAATCTGAGATGGGATCCATGTATGAGAACAAAGTGTGGACTTTGGTTGAGTTGCCCGATGATCGGCAGGCCATAGAGAATAAATGGATCTTCAAGAAGAAGACTGACGCTGACGGTAATATTACTGTCTACAAAGCTCGACTTGTTGCAAAAGGTTTTCGACAAGTTCAAGGAGTTGACTACGATGAGACCTTCTCACCCGTAGCGATGCTTAAGTCCGCCCGCAATTTATGATTATGAAATTTGGCAAATGGATGTCAAAACTGCATTCCTTAATGGATATCTTAAAGAAGAGTTGTATATGATGCAACCAGAAGGTTTTGTCGATCCAAAAGGTGCTAACAAAGTGTGCAAGCTCCAGCGATCCATTTATGGACTGGTGCAAGCCTCTCGGACTTGGAATATACTCTTTGATAGTGTGATCAAAGCATATGGTTTTATACAGACTTTTGGAGAAGCCTATATTTACAAGAAAGTGAGTGGGAGCTCTGTAGCATTTCTGATATTATATGTAGGTGACATATTGTTGATCGGAAATGATACTGAATTTCTGAATAGCATAAAAGGATACTTGAATAAGAATTTTTCAATGAAAGACCTCGGTGAAGCTGCTTATATATTGGGCATCAAGATCTATAGAGATAGATCAAGACACTTAATTGGACTTTCACAAAGCACATACCTTGATAAAGTTTTGAAGAAGTTCAAAACAGAGCAAGCAAATAAAGGGTTCTTGCCTGTGTTACAAGGTGTGAAGTTGAGTCAGACTCAATGCCCGACCACTGCAGAAGATAGAGAGAAAATTAAAGGTGTTCCCTATGCTTCAGCCATAGGCTCTATCATGTATGCAATGCTATGTACCAGACCTGATGTGTGCCTTGCTATCAGTTTAGCAAGGAGGTTGAGGGAGTCCTGGATTAGGGGGTCTCCGGACAGCCGGACTATATCCTTTGGCCGGATTGTTGGACTATGAAGATACAAGATTGAAGACTTTGTCCCGTGTCCAGATGGGACTTTCCTTGGCGTGGAAGGCAAGCTTGGCAATATGGATATGTAGATCTCCTCCCTTGTAACCGACTCTGTGTAACCCTAGCCCCCTCCGGTGTCTATATAAACCGGAGGGTTTAGTCCGTAGG
This sequence comes from Triticum aestivum, assembly GCF_018294505.1. Classification (NCBI taxonomy): domain Eukaryota; kingdom Viridiplantae; phylum Streptophyta; class Magnoliopsida; order Poales; family Poaceae; genus Triticum; species Triticum aestivum. Next base: position 343,041,728 of record NC_057812.1, on the reverse strand, counting down.
ACAACAACAATCATACCATAGGCTAGCTTCTAGGGTTTAGCCTCTACGATTTCGTGGTAGATCAACTCTTGTGATACTCATATCATCAAGATCAATCAAGCGGGACGTAGGGTATTACCTCCATTAAGAGGGCCCGAACCTGGGCAAACATCGTGTCCCCCGCCTCCTGTTACCATCCGCCTTAGGCGCACAGTTCGGGACCCCCTACCCGAGATCCGCCGGTTTTGACACCGACATTGGTGCTTTCATTGAGAGTTCCACTGTGTCGTCACCATAAGGCTTGATGGCTCCTTTGATCATTGGTAATGATGCGGGCCAGGGTGAGGTTTTCCTCCCCGGACAGATCTTCGTATTCGGCGGCTTCGCACTGTAGGCTAACTTGCTTGGCCATCTGGAGTAGATCGAGAGCTATGCCCCTGGCCATCAGGCCAGGTTCGGAAACTTAAACTACATTGCCGACATCCGCGGAGACTTGATCTTCGACGGATTCGAGCCCATGTCAGGTGCACCGCACAATCACGACAAGCATGACGTAACTCTGCCGTCGGACAGTGTTCGGGAAAACACACCTGCAACTACTTCAGCCTTCAATCCGGAGCAAATCGCGCCATCCGAGGACGGGTGGATAGACCCCGCCATGGAGGCCGCACTCTCAGTGGCGATTGAGCCAGATACTGACTTCACCCCTTACGAGAGCCGTGTTGCTGAACCATTGGATTCGTGTCCGGCCATGGACTCCGAGTCGCCTGCGTCCGTGCTTATCGAATCCGATTGGGCGCCGATCATGGAGTTCACCTCCGCGAACATCTTTCAGCACTCACCTTTCGGCGACATGCTAAATTCATTAAGGTCTCTCTCCTTGTCAGGAGAACCTCGGCCAAACTATGTCCAGCTAGAATGGGATGCAGACGACGAAGAAATTCGCTCCCCACCCACCACCCACTTAGTAGCCACTGTCGATGATTTAACCGACATGCTCGACTTCGACTCCGAAGACATTGATGGTATGGACGACGATGCAGGAGACGAACAGGAACCACCGCCCATAGGGCGCTGGACCGCCACTTCATCATATGATATATACATGGTGGACACCCCCAAAGAAGGCAATGATGACGAGACATGGAGGATGACCCCTCCAAGAAGCAACCCAAGCACCGACGTCAGCGGCGCCGCTCTAAGTCCCGCCATAGCAAAAGTAGTGATACCAGCACAAGAGACAATAATACTCCGGATAGTGCCGAAGACGACAAGAATCCCCTCCAGCATGATTTAGAGCGAGAGGGTGAACAAACTAGCCCCCCAGAGCGGGCAGCAAATGGAGAATCAGAGGAGGACAATTATATGCCTCTCTCCGATGATGAGGTGAGCCTCGGCGATGAAGAATTTATCGTGCCTGAGGATCCCGTCGAGCAGGAGTGCTTCAAGCGCTGGCTTATGGCCACAACAAATAGCTTGAAGAAAAAGCAACAACAGCTTCAAGCTGATCAAGATTTGCTAGCAGACAAATGGACCGAAGTCCTTGCGGCCGAGGAATACAAACTCGAGCGCCCCTCCAAGAGTTACCCAAAGTGCAGGTTGCTACCTCATCTCGAGGAGGAAGCATTGAAACCTACATCACCAGTGTACGATGCGACTGACCGGCCACCTCGTGGCCGAGTCAGAGAGGCGTTTCAGCCTGAAGTTCAGCCTGCACTCCGCCGCCACTCAAACAAAAATACCAAGGCTCGGGGCAAAACACGGGACCTGCAAGACGTATTGGAAAGCAGGGCAAAACATGCAAGGTCGATATACGGGTCACGGGGGCGCGCGCCAACGCGGGCCGATGACCGTCACGCCGGATACACTAAAAGTAAATCTGGCCAGGCCAAATACAGAAGACAAGACTCATATGAACTGCGTCGTGATATAGCCTGGCACAGAGGTGCCGCACACCCCCTATGCTTCACTGATGAAGTTATGGATCATGAATTCCCGGAGGGTTTTAAACCCGTAAATATCGAATCGTATGATGGTACAACAGATACCACTGTATGGATTGAGGATTTCCTCCTCCACATCCACATGGCTCGCGGTGATGATCTGGAAGCCATCAAGTACCTCCCACTAAAACTCAAAGGACCAGCTCGGCATTGGCTGAATAGCTTGCCAGCAGACTCCATCGGCAGTTGGGAGGATCTGGAAGACGCATTCCTGGACAACTTCCAGGTCACTTATGTGCGACCACCGGATACTGATGACTTGAGCCATATAACTCAGCAGCCAGGGGAATCGGCCAGGAAATTCTAGACACGGTTCCTAACTAAGAAAAACCAAATTGTCGACTGTCCGGACGCAGAGGCCTTAGCGGCATTCAAGCATAACATCCATGATGAGTGGCTCGCCCGGCACCTTGGCCAGGAGAAGCCAAAGTCTATGGCAGCCCTCACGACACTCATGACCCGCTTTTATGCGGGCGAAGATAGCTGGTTGGCTCATAGTACCAATACAACAAGCAAACCTGGCATATCAGAAGCTAGGATAGCAACGGCAAACCACGACGCAACAAACACAAGCGCCACAAATATGGTGAAAACGCCAAAAACACGGCAGTTAATGCCGGGTTTAGGGGCTCAAAGTCTGGTCAGCGGAAAGGGCCACCCAAAAATAAAAATCCGGGTCCATCCAGTCTGGACCGCATACTTGATCGCCAATGCCAAATTCATGGCACCCCAGAAACGCCAGCCACCCATACCAACAGAGAATGCTGGGTCTTCAAACAAGCCGGCAAGGCAGGCGCCAAAGTCGAAGAGGGGTCTCAAAGCGATGAAGAGCCGAGATCACCGAACACAGGAGGGCAAAAGAAATCCCCCCCATATTCAATCGGTGAATGTGGTAAATAACACCCAAATTGCCAACTCGGACCAGATATACACCCTCAGGGATGGTGACTCAACGGAGCTAGCCGTCCCACAATATAAACTAGGTCCGGTCACCTCCAACCGCACGGATCGTCCGGTTAACGCCAATCTAGGCAATCCAACCGCACTAATCCTCGACCCAATAGTAGACGGGTTCCACCTCACTCGAGTCCTTATGGACGGAGGTAGCAGTTTAAATCTGCTTTACCAAGACACAGTGCGCAAGATGGGCATCAATCGTTCAGCGACCAAACCCACTGTCGGTGTCAAAACCGGCGGATCTCGGGTAGGGGGTCCCGAACTGTACGTCTAAGGCGGATGGTAACAGGAGGCAGGGGACACAATGTTTTACCCAGGTTCGGGCCCTCTTGATGGAGGTAAAACCCTATGTCCTGCTTGATTAATATTGATGATATGGGTAGTACAAGAGTAGATCTACCATGAGATCGTAGAGGCTAAACCCTAGAAGCTAGCCTATGGTATGATTGTATGTTGTCCTACGGACTAAAACCCTCCGGTTTATATAGACACCAGAGAGGTTAGGGTTACACAAGGTCGGTTACCAAGGAGGATATACACATATCCGTATTGCCTAGCTTGCCTTCCACGCCAAGTAGAGTCCCATCCGGACACGAGACGAAGTCTTCAATCCTGTACCTTCATAGTCTAACAGTCCGGCCAATGGAGATAGTCCGGCTGTCCAGAGACCCCCTAATCCAGGACTCCCACAGTAGCCCCTGAACCAGACTTTCAATGACAATGAGTCCGACGCGCAGTATTGTCTTCGGCATTGCAAGGCGGGTTCCTCCTCCGAATATACCACGGAAGAATTTGAATATAAGGATAGTGTCCGACCCTGCAAAATAAGTCCCACATACCACCGTAGAGAGAATAATATTTCCACAAATCCAATTTGCTGACTTGTTTTGGCAACACGACATTACGTCACGGCCCGGTGATTATTCGAACCGTTTCCTTTAACTAGCCCCCCACATATTGGGAGGCAGTTTTTTGACACGTCTTGTCAAAGCAGAGATCGTGTCCCCCTAATTACGGGATTCTCATCAATACGGCCGTGGGTAACCCAACCGTGTCTAGGACTCCTAGATTATAGGCAAGTCCCAAACGGCTACGGAGAGGACGCTTGATATTCACCCTCTTTATAAAGGGACAAGGCTTTTACTTTTTTCCCTCCCGTGCTCAATCGAATCCTTTCCCCGCCTCGAGTTCTAACACCCAAAGCCTAGGTCAGGTGCTTTGGATCTTCAATCATGTCCAGATCTAGCCTTCAAGGCCGGTGGATGCCCTCCTCCGTTACGGAAGAGGATATCAAGAAGTTGAGGGAGGCCAGATACCTGACCGCCGAGGTTTCGCATCGGCTGCCTGCCCGAGGGCAGGTCGTCCCTACTCCTGAACCCAATGAGAATGTTGTGTTCATCTCCCACTTCCTCCGAGGTCTAGGCCTCACCCTGGATCCCTTTGTTAGGGGTTTGATGTTCTATTACGGGCTAGATTTCCATGATCTAGCCTCGGACCCCTTTCTCCACATCTCAACATTCATTGTCGTGTGTGAGGCCTTCCTCCGCATCACCCCTCACTTCGGCCTGTGGCTCAAGACCTTTGACGTGAAGCCGAAGATGGTCGAGGGGCAGTATGAAGTGTGCGGAGGCGCATTAATAAGCAAGATAGCAGGAGCTCAGTGGCCCAAAGGTTCCTTTCCAGAGGTGTCCGGATTATGGCAACAGGAGTGGTTTTACGTCACAGCTCCCAAAAGTGCCAAGTGGGTGGCTGCCCCTGCTTTACGCTCGGGCCCTCCACCACAACTGATGTCATGGATTAGCAGAGGACTGAGTTGGGGTCCAGCCAAGGATGTGCCTATACTGCAAAGTCGCGTTCGCGATCTCTTCAAAGGAGATTTCAGTCTGGTTATGGTGGCGCAAGTCATGCTGGTTCGTCGAGTCCAACCTTGCAAACACCGGCCCCTCCGCATGTGGGAGTTCAACCCAGAAGGGCCGCGTACTATTCAGAATTTCCTCGACCTGACGCACGAGGAGATGTACAAATCATTCTTCGGATCCCAAATAGAGTGTCCGGATACTACCGAGGACGTGGGCCTGAGAAGAAACCGTACTGCCGACCAAGTAAGTAATCCTTTAGCCGAACACACCATCTTTTATTTACCACGACGTCATTCTGAGAAATCGCTCTTTGACCAGGACTGGCTAACAAAGGCGAAGATGATTCGGTGTTCGGCCCCCCTTCCTGAGGGTTTGGAGAATCCGGTACTGGAAAAGATGCTCGATCTAGCACCCTGCCCGGAGCTCTCAAATGAAGATAAAGGGGGGAATAATGAGGTTGAAAGCGGCCCCCCATCGCTACCAATTCCAACCGAGGGAATGAGCACCTCCATGAAGGAGGATAACCAAGGAGAAGAATCCGACCTTCTCTCGCTTCGGGGAAGGAAGAGGACTGCCTCTGAAGATCCGGAAACCGAGGCTTCCAAACGGGAGAAGAAGTCTCCACTAGAGGGTCCTGCCTTGGAGGGTGCCTTTGTTGCACAAAGTCCGCGCGAGGATCAGCCCTCCAACGAGCTGTAAGTAATCAGAAAGTACTTTAATAGTGGCGATATACTACCTTACCTCTGAGGAAAATAACCGAAGTGTTTATCTTGCAGTTCGGATCTTAGCCCTTCTTAGCAGAGCTCGTCTTCAGGGGATCTTCTTCCGAAGATGATGGAGAGCGAAACGCCTCCCCCGGACTCCCCCGCTCAAGAAGCGGGCGACCTTGAAGTGTTGTCGTGGAGGGCCTCTCCGGATCCGATGAGGCCAGAAGATAATCCTATGGTCACCCGAAGTCTCCAGCGTCCGGCTCTTGAAGAGAGCAAACAAAAGAGTCCAGCACCGTCTGGTATGCGGTCGGACGTACTGAGGGAGCTGTTGGAGTGAGCGGCCATCTCAGAAGAACACCGTACGTTGATGGGTACAGTGATGGAAAGAATTTCGTCCGCCGAAAGCGGATTGCATGGAGCCTTTATGAGTCTACTGACGGGCTTTGAGGTACGTGAAACGATATACTTTTTGATAGTACTGCACATTTTTAGGTGTGCCCTGTGTAGATAGTAGCCCCTGAGACTATGGTCGTCGTCGAGAACGGCGGCGAACAGAGGATCGTAGTCCCAGGTAATAATCATACCGCTTTATGTGCAGGTGATGGGAGCTCTAGTGGCTAGCCGAACTAATGAGTTTGCCGAACTAAAGCGGCAACTGGATGCGACAGATGCCGACATCGAGCTTGTTAACAAGCGGCTTGACGAGGTACAGGGTAAGTAATGTTTTTCCGGTCAACATCACATAGTAAGATCAGCATGATGCCAGTATCTTTAATATGTTGTGACTGCAGACGGGGCTGCCACCGTGGAGACCCTTCGAGCGGAACTTGCCCAAGCCAAGGAACAAGCAAGGGTTAGTAATGCGGCTGCTTTGAAGGTGGCCGAAGGGTTAAGAGCTGTGAAGGCTGCGCATTGCGAAAGCAAAGAGAAGATGGCCAAGATGGCCGTAGAATTAAAAGACACTGCCGACCGTTGCCAGTTCCTTGAAAAGGAGAACCGAGTGAAGGCAACGGATGTTGAAAAGGCCGCGATGGTGACCAAAGACACCCGCTCTGCTATGAGGGCGAAGAAGGAGGAGCTGCGTGAAGCCGGGGATATTGCGGATGGGAAGCCCTTTTTGCTGCAGAGGAAGTTCGGAGATCCACGGTATGCCCCTCTAGATCGGCTGTGGAGTTCGGCAGACGCATATATGGACTTGGCGGCAAGCGCTGTCGATGCAGTCGAATACTTCCGAGATCAGACAGATCGTGAAGTGGACAAGCTGTTCTGGTCGCAATTCAACTTTCCAGAGCGTCCGCTTCCCTTGACTGATCAACTAGCCGAATGGGCCGTACTTAATAGGTTGTCCGGACTTGCCATGAGGTCCATCGTAGATCATTTGTGGCCGGAGAAGCTGAAGCCGAACAACTATTTCAGCTTAGTGCAGCTGTTCCTTGGTGCGATGCCGCGCATCAATGCGATGAAGAGGTCGGCGTGCATAGAAGGCTCACGGATGGCCTTTGCCCGTGTCAAGGCATACTGGGCGGAGATGGATGCTACCACTATTGCGGCGCAAGGTTCGGCCATGGGCCGAGTAGCTGCCGAGCACTATTTTGAAGAGGTTCTTGAGGGTGCTCGTTTGATAGAGTCCCAGTGCTCGAAGAATATTATGTTTGAGTGACATGTATTCCCATTGTAAGCACAATGTTTTTATGAAATGTAGTAAGGCTGTATTTATACTTTTGCCGGAAAGTAGTATGATGCCTCATGTGCGGCCGTTTATGTATATATGTATATAACCTGAAAGATTGCAGTCGTCGGCTTCAACCCCCTCGCATATAATGCTAAGGTGTTCGTAGAAAACGCGTGTTCACACTTAACGCAACGTCTTGGTCCTATTAAGGAGGTGATAGCACAGCGAACGAGGCAACCGGACTATGATGCTTTAACACTTTCACTTAGCCATAGGAGTTTGATGGTGGGGCTACTCTATAGCCCCTGGTGGCTCCACACTCTCCCAAACTCGGGGTGCGTATATGCCTGGCCGGGAAACAGCCCTTCGTTAAAGCGGAGGAATTCTAACATTCCGATAGGTCATCGAGTGGTTGACCAGTCTCGCGCTATATCATGACAGTCAGTTTTCGGCTTTCTCTACTGAGGTGCTCGTCCGGGCGAACCAAGGCACAATCGCAGTAGTTCTCCTGGTGCTGCCTTAGCCGATAGAACAGAACGTAAGGCACCAAAACACAGGAGCCGGGCAAACCCAACATTTGACCAAAGACATGATTCGGAGCTGATGCATATAAGGCCAAACTCGCAACGTCGAACACTCCCTAAGGTATTCGGTCTTTTTGGTATAAACCGGGCCTAAATAGTGCCCTTTGTAAGAAGCCCCTTGTGTCCAGGTACGGGCGTTTATTCTGACGTGGCCACATGCCAAGACGTCAGCAACCTTCTCAATTGTATTTGAGAATCCGAGGGATGTGTATCAACAAGAGACAGTAAAAAAGGTTTACGCAGGGTCTTAATCTAAAAAGAATCCTTGGAGCGGGTCCCTACTGCACGTCTGCGCCTGTATCTCCGTTGTGTCGTATCCTGGACGGGTGTAGCACGATGGTCATCTGTAAAAGAGAGAAACTTAGGTGAAAAGTTGGCGTGCAAAAAGGTAGGTTTAAAGAAACCATGTATAATTCAAGATGAATAAAAATTGCCACTTGTCTGCGCGCATTGAGCCCCTTGTATTTGTAATAGGGGTGTGGCTTATCAAACCTGTGTGAGTTACATATAGCTGCGCCGGACTCGTCTAACCGTGTCCGTGGTCTTGACGACCTATCAAATGCTTTAGATGGTGAGGCCATCTTAGTGTGCGGCTACCAAGGCAGCCGTACTCTCTTCGGCGCGCAGGGATCGCTTAATATTTCCATTCACTGTAATGATGCCACGTGGACCGGGCATCTTAAGCGTAAGGGAAGCGTAATGCGGTATTGCATTAAAGCGAGCGAAAGCTTCGCGTCCAAGTAGTTCTTGATAGCCACTTTGGAACGGAGCAATGTGGAATGTTAAATTTTCGCTACGGAAGTTATCGGGGAAGCCGAATATAACCTCTAGTAGCAGGGAGCCCGTGCAATGAGCCCCTGGGCCTGGCGTTACTCCTTTAAGGGTAGTGTTGCTGTGGCAAATTTTCGTTGGGTCTATCCCCATTTTGCGGATTGTATCCTGGTATATCAGGTTTAAACTGCTGCCACCGTCCATCAGGACTCGTGTAAAATGGTATCCGTCAATTATTGGGTCTAATACCAGGGTAGCCCATCCTGCACGCTGGATACTTGCTGAGTAATCGCGATGGTCGAAAGTGATCGGTTGAGACGACCAGTGGCAGTACTCCGCGGTGATAGGCCCTTGGGCATATTTTTCTGGGAGTGCCGCTTTGTTTCTCCTCTTGATCACGTGTAACACGTTGACTGTTTTGACTTCTGGTGGAAACTTCTTTTGTTCCCTAGTGTCTTGCTTGGGAGGCTCATCCTCGTCTTCGCTTGATGTATCCTCCCCCTTGTGTACGGCGTTGAGCTTGCCGGACTGCTTGATGACCCAACATTCTTTGTGGGTATGATTAGCAGGTTTACCGAGGGTGCTATGGATCTGACATACTTGGTCCAGAATTTTGTTTAGGCTGGACAGTTCGTCTCTGGCGCCTTTAGAGGGCTGCTTTTGCTGACTTTGCCGAGAGCTTCTAAATCCGGCGTTTACTGTCGTGCTCTTCATGCTGTCTTCTTTATTCTGGCGTTTGTTATTGCGCCGTGATTTCCCGTTTCCATCTCTAACTTCGGATGTACTTGGGTCGCTGATGCTGCATCTGGCTAGCCAGCTATCCTCACCCGCACAAAAGCGGGTCATGAGGCTTGTTAATGCTGCCATTGTTCTCGGCTTTTCTTGGCCGAGGTGTCTGGCAAGCCATTCGTCACGGACGCTATGCTTAAAAGCTTCCAAGGCTTCGGCGTCCGAACAGTTGACTATTTGGTTCTTTTTAGTAAGAAACCTGTTCCAAAGTTTTCGGACTGACTCTGCGGGCTGTTGAGTTATATGACTCAAATCATCCGCGTCCGGAGGTCGGACGTAAGTCCCCTGAAAATTTGCCCGAAAAGCATCTTCGAGCTCTTCCCAGCTTCCAATGGAACTTTTGGGGAGGCTCTTAAGCCAGTGCCGAGCTAGCCCTTTGAGTTTGAGGGGTAAATACTTAATGGCGTGGAGGTCATCTCCTCGAGCCATATGGATATGGAGGATATAATCCTCAATCCAGACACCAGGGTCTGTTGTTCCGTCGTATGCCTCTATATTTACGGGTTTGAATCCCTCTGGAAATTCATGATCCAGCACCTCATCGGTGAAACATAGGGGGTGTGCGGCACCCCTGTATCTGGGTGTACCGCGTTCTTCGGATATTTGTTGTGTTGGAGTGCGCTTACGTGGTCCATAGGTGGATCTGGTTGTGCCGTCCTTTTGATGCGAGTCCTCGCGTGGATCGCGTATTGGCTTATGTGCGGCGTTGGTTGCCGCTCTATGTTGGCCGTGAGGTCGCCTATCTGGCCAGATGGTTGTTTTGATTTTTGGTTGTGGGGGATCTAAGGCCTCCTCATCAAATTCAGGTAGCAACTTCCGCTTCGGGTAGCTCTTGGTGGGGTGATTACCGCCGTACTTTGCTGCTGTGTTGAGTACTTTGCTCCATCTGATTTGGAGTGTCTTGCGCAGCTTTGAGCCTTTGCTTCTGCTTTTTTAGACTCCTCGCGGTGGCAACGAGCCTTTGATGGGCATTCTGTTGCTCCGGGTGTCCGTCCGGTGTGGCGTCATCTGGACTATGATCTTTGACAGAGTCGGGTTGTTCGGCTTGATTCTCCGTGTTGCCGTGGTCCGGCAATGGTTCCCCCTGCTCTAACGCTGGGTCTGTATGATCGTTGTTTCTGCCGAGGCGGGATTTGGGGCGGCGCTTACGCCGCCGTTTTGACTGCTTCTTGAGGGAACAACCCTTCGTTGCGTCCTTCCGTTCCTCGTCGTCGTTTTCCTTTGGTGTGTCCACCATGTATATATCGTATGATGAGGTGGCTGTCCAGTGCCCTGTGGGCAGTGGTTCCTCTTCGTCTCCTGCATCGTCGTCCATACCGTTGACATCTTCGGAGTCGAAGTCGAGCATGTCGGTTAAGTCATCGACAGTGGCTACTAAGTGGGTGGTGGGTGGGCCGCGAATTTCTTCGTCGTCCGCATCCCAATCCTGCCAGACATAGTTCGGCCAGGATCCTCCTGACAAGGAGAAAGACCTTAATGAGTTCAGTATGTCGCCAAAGGGCGAGTGCTAAAAAATATCCGTAGAGGTAAACTCCATGATCGGCGCCCAATCAGATTCGATAGGAACGGGCGCAGGCGGCTCGGAGTCCGTGGCCGGAGAAGGATCCGACAGTTTAACAACATGGCTCTCGTGCAAGGTAAGGTCGATGTTTGGCTCGATCGCCACTGAGGGTAAGGCCTCCGTGGTGGGGTCCATCCACCCGTCCATGGACGGCGCAACTGCCTCCGAATTGAGGGTCGGAGCGGCTGCCTGTGCGATCTCCTGAACACTGTCCGATGGTAGAGCTAAATCGTACTCATCGTGACCGCGTGACGCACAAGGCAGAGGCTCGAATCCGTCGAAGATCTAGTCTCCACGGATATCGTTCGTGTAGTCTAAGCTTCCAAACTTGACCTCGTGGCCAGGGGCATAACTTTCAATCTGCTCCAGATGGCCAAGCGAATTGGCCCGCAGTGCAAAGCTGCCGAACACGAAGATCTGTCCGGGGAGAAAAGTCTCACCCTGGACTGCATCGCTATCAATTATAGTAGGAGCCATCAAGCCTAACAGCGACGACACAGAGGAACTCTCAATGAAAGCACCAATGTCGGTATCAAAACTGGCGGATCTCGGGTAGGGGGTCCCGAACTGTACGTCTAAGGCGGATGGTAACAGGAGGCAGGGGACACAATGTTTTACCCAGGTTCGGGCCCTCTTGATGGAGGTAAAACCCTACGTCCTGCTTGATTAATATTAATGATATGGGTAGTACAAGAGTAGATCTACTACGAGATCGGAGAGGCTAAACCCTAGAAGCTAGCCTATTGTATGATTGTATGTTGTCCTACGGACTAAAACCCTCCGGTTTATATATACACCGGAGAGGTTAGGGTTACACAAGGTCGGTTACAAAGGAGGAGATACACATATCCGTATTTCCTAGCTTGCCTTCCACGCCAAGTAGAGTCCCATCCGGACACGAGGCGAAGTCTTCAATCCTGTACCTTCATAGTCTAACAGTCCGGCCAATGGAGATAGTCCGGCTGTCCGGAGACCCCCTAATCCAAGACTCCCACACCCACTAAAGCCACTTTCAGAGGCATCATACCAGGTATGGACATTAGCTGTACAGGCTCCATCGCCCTCGAGGTAATCTTCAGATCACCAGAAAATTACCATATCGAAGATTTAATCTTCGAAATCGCCCCTTTCCGCAGTGACTATCAAGCACTACTCGGGTGAACCACGTTCGCTCGATTCAATGCGGTGCCACATTATGCCTACCGTAAGCTCAAGATGCCTGGTCCACACGGCGTCATCACGGTTCATGGCAAGGCTGAACTTTCTTTTGGCACCAACAAATACACCACTGCCTTAGCAACCAGAAACAACGAGCAGCACCTTGCAGCCGAACCTTGAGTCGACGTCCAGGCTCCCAGACACCGTCAAGGGGCTCCAAACTACTTCGCGGAAGGATACCCCGGCTCGTCCAGAGCTCAACTAAACATTCCTGCGAAGGCCATGACAGGTCGAACTCAGCGGTTCAACCGCCCTCCGGCACGTAAACATTTCTTATATTTCCTTCGCAGGATCACCTTTGCACCAACCAGGACGGACTACACGGAGGCAGCTTGAACGCGTTAGGGAATCCTTAGACATTCCCCGCAGTGACCGTCCGGCTATATTATGGATCCGCACTCAACCTCTTCCCCCTGGTCACAGCAGGTTCGGCTATCACAACCCCTTTTTTTATCACATTACTTGTACCCATACACATAGACGTATTATTCAAATACAACATGTGGATTTATATGATGTTTACCTGCTGATTATTTCTTATCGAAATCATTTTGTCAAGTGGCATCCGTACACAGCGATATGCCTTAAATATGACGGGGGCTTCGTTTTTCCCGTAACACGGCAATAAAAGTCCGAACACCTTCATGGAAGTTCGGCACCCCGAACCTATAGCATTATATGCATCAGCTCCGAATCATGTCTTGGGTCAATAGTTGGGTTTGCCCGGCTCCCATGTTTTGGTACCTTACGTTCCGCTATATCGGCTAAGGTAGCACTGGGAGAACTACTGCGATTGTGTCCCATGTCTTCCGGATGAGCACCTCAGTAGAGAAAGCCGAAAACTGACTATCATGATACGGCGAGATCTGGTCAGCTGTTCGAGCGGTTACAAAATCTTTAAGGATTTCTCCCGCACAATGCCATAACCAATGCAGCGTGCGATGGATCAGTTTTTTCTTCGATCAGCCGCTTATAAAGCCCCTAGTACGGTCTTCCAAACACAAGGGGCTGCGCCGACCATACTAAAGCTCCTATGGCTAAGTGAGAGTGATAAAGCCCTATAGTCCGATTGCCTGGTTCGTTGTGCTGAGCACCTCCTTCGAAGGACCCAAAACTGGGATAAAGAGTGCTCAGGTTTATCCCGAACACCCCCGTACTTCTTACGTGGGGGCAGAAGCCGATGACTGGCCAACTCTCAGGTTTAACATAAAAACGACCGCACAGGAGGGTAAACTTTTATATAACAGGCGACATATAAACGACCTTGTTCAAGCATTACAAAGGACAACATGATTGGCATTCATGGAAATATAATGTCCTTGGTGCACAGCTCCGCTACAAGGTAGGATCCTTTCAGGACACTCTTATAATATAATTCGGGCTTGCAGTGCTCCGGCCCCTCTGGCGGTCCTCTGGTCACCAGCTTTTCAGCATCCATCTTCCCCCAGTGCACCTTTGCGTAGGCGAAGGCCATTCGCGCTCCTTCTATACAGACCGACCGCTTGATGACGTCAAGTCGAGGGCAAGCGCTTACAAGCCGCCTCACGAGCCCGAAGTAGCTGCTTGGAATCGGCTCGACAGTCCATAGCCGGATAACCATATCTTTCATGGCTAGTTTCGCCGCCTTATGCAGTTCGATCAACTGTTTCAGTTGATCGGCAAAAGGCACCGGATAATTCGGCGCCAAATACTGCGACCAGAAGAGCTTATCCGTGGTGTTCCTTTCTTCGGCTCGGTAGAATTGGGCGGCATCTGATATGCTGCAAGGTAGCTCGGCAAATACACCTGAGAAATCCGGATTCAAAATTAGAAACATAGTCTTCCCCTCAAGTACTTGCTTTACATGGGAAAAGCCTTACCCGCCGCGATCTTTCTCGCCTCTTGGATCCCCTGCAGGGCGCTTTGGGTTTCCCCCCGGGCATCGCTCGTGGTTTGACGTGCCTTGGTGAGTTCGGACTCTTTCTCCATTAAACTCTGCTCCAAGGTCTCACATTTACTTACGGCCTCTTGCAACTCTTGCTCAGCTTTAATAACTCTGGCCTCGTGTTTCTCATGAAGAGTCCGCTCTGTGGCCGCCTTTTTCTCGGCCTCGGCAACAGCCCTTTTGAGGGCCTCGACTTCGGTCATAACCCCTAGCACAAATTATGCGGCTTATTTCATACTGAACATTTATTTCACAATAAATGCGCGCAACGCTTGTGCATACCTTGTTTATCCCTCAACTGCATTTTTAATTGGCCAAGTTCTTCTATGGCCCGCTCTAGACTTTGATTCAGTCCGGAGATCTCCGCAGTACGAGAGGCAGCAGCCGCCACATGTACCTGCTTGAAATAGAAGAGAAGTCAATGTCATTCAATGAGTCTTCCTGCGATCATCAATTCGATCCCCTGTCCGGTTCTTTCTTTCACCGAACAGTGTATCAGGGGCTACTATCTATATTATGACACTCTTTGACAACTCATAAAACATACCTCAAAGCCTCTTATAAGGCTGATACAGGCTTCGTTTAGTCCACTCTCAGTTGACTGAATCTTCTCAATCACCGCACCCATAAGGGCACGGTGTTCATCAACGATGGCGGCGTCTTGTAACGCCACCAACAAAGCATCCGACACTTCTGGATAGACAGAGGCCACCGATGGAACAGGCACGCCCCCTCCAGCCGAAGGAGGCTGCCTTCTTGATTCTGGAGCCGTATAGGTCTCTGGAATCGCATCCCGTGGGGAGCTGAACTCAGGATCGCCCCCGCCATCAGACCCCATGGGAATCTTTTCCCCCATGTGTCCGGCCCCTGCGGTTTGACCTCCAGACACCGCCTTCACGATTTCTTCCCTTCCTCCTTGGCCGGATTCCTTCTGGGGCGAAGCCTCGGTGTTATGCACCTGTTCGGAGGAAGGGGCCTTTGGGGGCGTCCCGCTCTCCATAGCATTTGAGCTCAGCAGGTCCTCTGATGAGGATTGTTTGGTACGGGACCTCGCCAGACTACAAAAAATATGGCTTAGGTTAAAATACTAAGCCACGACGAGTCTGAACGCTTAAACGTACCCGGATTTTATATACTTACGAGTTCAGCAGGGGATGGGCCCTGGGATCCCGTGCCAGGCCGCTGTCGGCGGCGGCAGTGGACTCCTCCGGAAGAGGAGCCTTTCCCCTTTTGGGTAGTTCGGCCTCCAAGGGTGCGGAGGCCGTCCTGTTCCTTCTTCCCCCCATGGGGGATTCATCTTCCTCCTCCTCTTCGTCCTCTTCGGAGGCGGAATGGGCATCAGAGCCTTCGGATATTGTGTCCGAAGTGCCGCGGCGACGAAGGCCGCCCCGGGTCTTTTTGGCCTCCTTCTCGGCCGTCTTCTTCGGCACCTTGTAAGGCGCCGGGACTAGCATCTTTGTCAAAAGTGGGATGGCCGGGTCTTCGGGCAGCGGGGCCGGACAATGGATCCGCTCCGCCTTCTTCGTCCAGCCCTGGGAGAGTTGAATAACACGCGTTAAGCGCTTCCTTTAGGGTCATGCAGATAGAAAAGTTTGATAAACTCACCGAACTTGCAGGGCGGGATAGTTGGTACCCGCGGTCCTCGGCGGAGTCCGGCCATGATTTGTTGGATTTGAAAAGCACCTTCCAAATGTCCTTGTGCAAGGAGCCGAAGAACCCTCACAAGGTTTG
Organism: Triticum aestivum; assembly: GCF_018294505.1. Classification (NCBI taxonomy): domain Eukaryota; kingdom Viridiplantae; phylum Streptophyta; class Magnoliopsida; order Poales; family Poaceae; genus Triticum; species Triticum aestivum. The sequence goes on along the minus strand of NC_057812.1, from coordinate 343,025,970 downwards.
GTGCCTGGCCGGATCGAATTCCCATAGATTGCAAGTCCGGTATTGACAAGGCAGTATCCGGCGGACTAACATCACCAGGACTACGTTGACAAGTTCAATGTTCTTATCTCCCATACCTTTAACGCGCGCCTGGAGCACCGACAGTTCATCAGACGAAGACCAGACTAGGCCTTTCTTAACCCAGGATGTAAGCCACAGAGAGGCACCGGATCGAAACTCGGGAGAAGCGGCCCATTTCTTGCTGCACGGCTCAATGATGTAAAACCACTACTGCTGCCACTCCTTGACAGAATCGTTAAAGGTTCCCGTTGGCCATATGACGTTGGGCATCTTTCTCACCATAGCGCCCCCACACTCGGTGTGCTTGCCGCCCACCACCTTGGGCTTCACATTAAAAACCTTCAGCCATAAACCGAAGCATGGAGAGATGCAGAGAAAGGCCTCGCACACGATGATGGACGTCGAGATGTTGAGGAAGGAATTGGGGGACAGATCGTGAAGATCGATCCCATAATAATACATGATGGCACGAACGAATGGGTGGAGGGGAAACCCTAGCCCGCAGACAAAGTTAGGGAGGAATACAACCCTCTCGTGGGGTTCCGGAGTGGGGACGATTTGTTCCGCCGTCGGGAGACGGTGGCTGATTTTCTTGGCCAGATACCCGGCCTCCCGAAGCTTTTTGATATCCTTCTCTCGGACAGTAGAGGCCATCCATTTGCCTCCTGCCCCGGATCCGGACATCTTTGAAAGACCTTTTGTGGGTAGAGAAGGTGAACGCTTGGGCGCTGGAGCCTGAGCAGAGGGGAATGAATCGGGAAGAAGGCGTGGGTGAAAAGAGTGAATCCTTGTCCCTTTATAAGGGCGGAAGAGGCGATGCGCCTCCCCACTCACCTGGTAAAACCTCTTATTCCCCAAGCACCGTAATTGATGGCTCGGGTTACCCACGTACGTATTGATGAGAATCCCGTGATAGGGGACACGATCCCTGCTTCGACAAGACATGTCAAGAAAACCGCCTCACGATATGTGTAGTGCTGGTTGAGAAAAAAGGTTCAAATAATGACCGGGCCATGGCATGATGTCATGTTACTAAACGTGTCAGCAGATTAGATTATTGGAAATATTATTCTCTGTACGATGGTATGTAGAACTTATTTTGCAGAGCCGGACACTATCCTTGTGTTCAAAATCTTCTATGGAGTATTTGGAGGAGGAACCCGCCTTGCAATGCCGAAGACAAATCTGCGTGCCGGACCCATCGTCATTGAAGCCTGGTTCAGGGGCTACTGAGGGAGTCCTGCATTAGGGGGTCTCCAGACAGCCGGACTATATCCTTTGGCCGGACTGTTGGACTATGAAGATACAAGATTGAAGACTTCGTCCCGTGTCCGGATGGGACTTTCCTTGGTGTGGAAGGCAAGCTTGGCAATACTGATATGTAGATCTCCTCCCTTGTAACCGACTCTGTGTAACCCTAGCCCCCTCCGGTGTCTATATAAACCAGAGGGTTTAGCCCGTAGGAAAACAACAATCATACCATAGGCTAGCTTCTAGGGTTTAGCCTCTACGATCTCGTGGTAGATCAACTCTTGTAATACTCATATCATCAAGATCAATCAAGCAGGATGTAGGGTATTACCTCCATCAAGAGGGCCCGAACCTGGGTAAACATCGTGTCCCCCACCTCCTGTTACCATCCGCCTTAGACGCACAGTTTGGTACCCCCTACCTGATATCTGCCGGTTTTGACACCGACAGAGGTACCAAAGTAATACAGGAGTGGATCACTGGATAACGGTCAAGAACATCCTAAAATACTTGAAAAGGACTAAGATATGTTTCTCGTATATGGAGGTGATAAAGAGCTCGTCGGAAATGGTTACGTCGATGCAAGCTTTGACACTGATCTGGATGACTCTAAGTCACAAACCGGATACGTGTTTTTATGAAATGGTGGAGCTGTCAGTTGGTGCAGTTCCAAGCAGAATACATAGACACCTAGTGCATCAGAAGCGGGATCTGCGTGTGAAGCGGAATACATAGCTGCTTCAGAAGCAGCAAATGAAGGAGTCTGGATGAAGGAGTTCATATCCGATCTAGGTGTGATACCTAGTGCATCAGGTCCAATGAAAATCTTTTGTGACAATACTGGTGCAATTGCCTTGGCAAAGGAACCCAGATTTCACAAGAGAACTAAGCACATCAAGAGACGCTTCAGTTCCATCCGCGATCAAGTAAAGGAGGGAGACATAGAGATTTGCAAGATACATACGGATCTGAATGTTGCACACCCATTGACTAAGCCTCTCTCATGAGCAAAACATGATCAGAACTAGGACTCCACGGGTGTTTGAATCATTACAATGTAATCTAGATTATTGACTCTAGTGCAAGTGGGAGACTGAAGGAAATATGCCCTAGAGGCAATAATAAAGTTGTTGTTTATATTTCCTTATATCATGATAAATGTTTATTATTCATGCTAGAATTTTATTAACCGGAAACTTAGTACATGTGTGAATACATAAACAAACGGAATGTCACTAGTATGCCTCTACTTAACTAGCTCGTTGAATCAATGATGGTTATGTTTAATAACCATAGACATGAGTTGTCATTGGATTAACGGGATCACATCATTAGAGAATGGTGTGATGACTTGACCCATCTGTTAGCTTAGCACAATGATTGTTTAGTTTGTTGGTATTGATTTCTCCATAACTTATACATGTTCCTATGACTATGAGATCATGCAACTCTCGAATACCGGAGGAACACTTTGTGTGCTACCAAACGTCACATCGTAACTAGGTGATTATAAAGGTGCTCTATAGGTGTCTCCGATGGTGTTTGTTGAGTTGGCATAGATCGAGATTAGGATTTTTCACTCCGATTGTCGGAGAGGTATCTCTGGGCCCTCTCGATAATGCACATCAATATAAGCCTTGCAAGCAATGTGACTAATGAGTTAGTTACGGGATGATGCATTACGGAACGAGTAAAGAGACTTGCCGGTAATGAGATTGAACTAGGTATTGAGATACCAACGATCGAATCTCGGGCAAGTAACATACCGATGACAAAGGGAACAACGTATATCATTATGCGGTTTGACCGATAAAGATCTTCATAGAATATGTGGGAGCCAATATGAACATCCAGGTTCCGCTATTGGTTATTGACCGGAGACGTGTCTCGGTCATGTCTACATAGTTCTCGAACCCGTACGGTCCGCATGCTTAATGTTCGGTGACGACCATGAGTTTATGTGTTTTGATGTACTGAAGGTAGTTCGGAGTCCCGGATGTGATCACGGACATGACGAGGAGTCTCGAAATGGTCGAGACATAAAGATTGATATATTGGATGACTATATTCGGACACATGAGAAAAGAAAAAAAGAGACAAAAAGAGAGAAGGGGCAATGTTACTATTCTTTTTCCACACTTGTGCTTCATAGTAGCACCATGATCTTCATGATAGAGAGTCTATTACGTTGTCACTTTCATATACTAGTGGGAATTTTACATTATAGAACTTGGCTTGCATATTCCAATGATGGGCTTCCTCAAATTGCCCTAGGTCTTCGTGAGCAAGCAAGTTGGATGCACACCCACTTAGTTTCTTTTGTCGAGCTTTCATATACTTATAGCTCTAGTGCATCCATTGCATGGCAATCCCTACTCACTCACATTGATATCTATCGACGGGCATCTCCATAGCCCATTGATACACCTAGTTGATGTGAGACTATCTTCCTCCCTTTTTGTCTTCTCCACAACCACCATTCTATTCCACCCATAGTGCTATGTCCATGGCTCGCGCTCATATATTGCGTAAAAAGTTGAAAAAGTTTGAAAAGGCAAAGTACGAAACAATTGCTTGGCTTGTCATCGGGGTTGTGCATGATGGGAGCATTTTGTGTGACGGAGATGAAGCATGGCCAAAGTATATTATTTTGTAGGGATGAGCTTTCTTTGGCTATGTTACTTTGAGAAGACATAATTGCTTGGTTAGTATGCTTGAAGTATTATTATTTTTATGTCAATACTAAACTTTTGTCTTGAATCTTTTGAATCTGAACATTCATGCCACAATAAAGGAAATTACATTGAAAATTATGTTAGGTAGCATTCCACATCAAAAATTCTGTTTTTATCATTTACCTACTCGAGGACGCAGGAATTAAGCTTGGGGATGCATGATACGTCTCCAACGTATCTATAATTTTTGATTGTTCCATGCTATTGTATTATCTGTTTTGGATGTTTAATGGGCTTTAATATGCATTTTTATATTATTTATGAGACTAACCTATTATCTAGAGGCCCAGTGCTAGTTTCTATTTTTTTTTGCCTATTTTAGTGTTTCGCAGAAAAGGAATATTAAACGGAATCGAAACGGAATGAAACCTTCGCGGGGATCTTTCTTGGAACAAACCCAAACTAGGAGACTTGGAGTTGAAGTCTGGAACTCCGTGAAGCTTCCATGAGGCAGGAGGGCGTGCCCAGGGGGTAGGTGCGCCCCCACCCTCGTGGGCCCCACGGAGCTCCACCGACGTACTTCTTTCGCCTATATATACTCCTATACCCTAAAAACATCAGGGGGGTCACGAAACCACTTTTCCACTGCCACAACCTTCTATACCCATGAGATACCATCTGGGGCCTTTTTCGGCGATCTGCCGGAGGGGGGTTCAATCACAGAGGGCTTCTACATCAACACCATAGCTTCTCCGATAATGTGTGGGTAGTTTACCACAGACCTTCGGGTCCATAGTTATTAGCTAGATGGCTTCTTCTCTCTCTTTGGTTCCCAATACAAAGTTCTCCTCGATGTTCTTGGAGATCTATTTGATGTAATACTTTTTGCGGTGTGTTTGCCGAGATCCGATGAATTATGAATTTATGATCAAGTTTATCTATGAACAATATTTGGTTCTTCTCTGAATTCTTATATGCATGATTTGATATCTTTGTAAGTCTCTTCGAATTATCGGTTTAGTTTGGCCTACTAGATTGATCTTTCTTGCAATGAGAGAAGTGCTTAGCTTTGGCTTCAATCTTGCGGTGTCCTTTCCCAGTGACAGCAGGGGCAGCAAGGCACGTATTGTATTGTTGCCATCGAGGATAAAAATATGGGGTTTATATCATATTGCTTGAGTTTATCCCTCTACATCATGTCATCTTGCCTAAAGCATTACTCTGTTCTTATGAACTTAGTACTCTAGATGCATGCTAGATAGTGGTCGATGTGTGGAGTAATAGTAGTAGATACAGAATCGTTTCGGTCTACTTAACACGGACATGATGCCTATATTTCATAATCATTGCCTCGATATTCTCATAACTATGCGCTCTTCTATCAATTGCTCGGTAGTAATTTGTTCACCCACCGTAATACTTGCTATCATGAGAGAAGCCACTAGTGAAACCTATGCCCCCCGGGTCTCTTTCTTATTATATTGCATCTCTTTTATTTACATCGCATCTCATTTACTATTTTCCAATCTATACAACAAAAATACCAAAAATATTTACCTTACTATCTTTATCAGATCTCACTTTCGCAAGAGAACGTGACGGGATTGACAACCCCTTTATCGCGTTGGTTGTGAGGTTCTTGATTGGTTGTGCAGGTACTAGGTGACTTGCCTATTATCTCCTACTATATTGATACCTTGGTTCTCAAAAACTGAGGGAAATATTTACGCTACTTTGCTGCATCACCCTTTCCTCTTCAAGGGAAAACCAACGCATGCTCAAGAGGTAGCAATAAGGATTTCTGGTGCTGTTGCCGGGGAGATCTACGCTCAAGTCAAGACATACCAAGTACCCATCATAAACTCTTCTCCCTCGCATTACATTATTTGCCATTTGCCTCTCGTTTTCCTCCCCCCCACTTCACCTTTTCCGTTCGCCTCTTTTCGCTCGCTTCTTGTGTGATTGTGTGTTGGATTGTTTGTTGGTCACGATGGCTCAAGATAATACTAAATTATGTGACTTTTCCAATACCAACAACAATGATTTCATTAGCACTCTGATTGCTCCTATTACCGATGCTGAATCTTATGAAATTAACGCTGCTTTGTTGAATCTTGTCATGAACGATCAATTTTCTGGCCTTCCTAGTGAAGATGCCGCTACCCATCTAAACAACTTCGTTGATATATGTAATATACAAAAGAAGAAAGATGTGGATAATGATATTGTTAAATTGAAGCTATTTCCGTTTTCCCTTAGAGATCGTGCTAAAACTTGGTTCTCTTCTTTGCCTAAAAATAGTATTGATTCATGGAATAAGTGCAAAGATGCTTTTATCTCTAAGTATTTTCCTCCCGCTAAGATCATCTCTCTTCGAAACGATATTATGTATTTTAAGCAACTTGATCATGAGCATGTTGCACAAGCTTGGGGGAGGATGAAATTAATGATACGTAATTGCCCTACACATGATTTGAATTTATGGATGATTATACAAATTTTTTATGCCGGATTGAATTTTGCTTCTAGAAATCTTTTAGATTGGGCCGCGAGAGGCACTTTTATGGAAATCACTTTAGGAGAAGCTACTAAACTCCTAGATAATATTATGATTAATTATTCTCAATGGCACACCGAAAGATCCACTAGTAAAAAGGTTCATGTGATTGAAGAGATTAATGTTTTGAGTGGAAATATGGATGAACTTATGAAATTGTTTGCTAATAAGAGTGTTTCTTCTGATCCCAATGATATGCCTTTGTCCACTTTGATTGACAATAATAATGAATCTATGGATGTGAATTTTGTTGGTAGGAACAATTTTGGTAACAACCCGTATAGATGAAATTTTAATTCTAGGTCATTTCCTAATAATTCCTCTAATAATTATGGTAATTCCTACAACAGCTCTTATGGAAATTTTAATAATATGCCCTCTGATTTTGAGACTAGTGTTAAAGAATTTATGAGTTCGCAAAAGAATTTCAATGCTTTGGTTGAAGAAAAATTGCTTAAGATTGATGAGTTGGCTAGGAACGTGGATAGAACTTCTCTTGATGTTGATTCTTTGAAACTTAGATCTATTCCACCTAAGAATGATATCAATGAGTCTCTCAAAGCCATTAGAATTTCCATTGATGAATGCAAAGAAAGAACCACTAGGATGCGTGCTAAAAAGATTGCTTTGTGAAAGCGTGTTCTTCTATTTTTCATGATAATAATGATGAAGGTCTAAAAGTGATTGATGTGTCTCCTATTAAATCTTTGTTTTCCAATATGAATCTTGATAAAGATGGGACTGGAGATGAGTCAACTTCAGTTAAAAGGCGTCCCAATGATTCAGAGGTTTTAGATCTTGATAATAAAAGTGGGATTGGAGAGGTCAAAACTTTACATAGATCAACCCACTATTTTAGATTTCAAGGAATTTAATTATTATAATTGCTCTTTGATAGATTGTATTTCCTTGTTGCAATCCGTGTTAAATTCTCCTCATGCTTATGATCAAAATAAAGCTTTTACTAAACATATCATTGATGTTTTAATCCAATCCTATGAAGAAAATCTTGAACTAGAAGTTTCTATTCCTAGAAAACTTTATGATGAGTGGGAACCTCCTATGAAAATTAATATTAAAGATTATTAATGCTATGCTTTGTGTGATTCGGGTGCTAGTGTTTCCACGATTCCAAAAACTTTGTGTGATGTGTTAGGTTTCTGTGATTTTTATGATTGTTCTTTAAATTTGCACCTTGCGGATTCCACCATTAAGAAACCTATGGGAAGGATTAATGATGTTCTTATTGTTGCAAATAGGAATTATGTGCCCATAGATTTCATTTTTCTTGATATAGATTGCAATCCTACATGTCCTATTATTCTTGGTAGACCTTTCCTTAGAACGATTGGTGCAATTATTGACATGAAAGAAGGAAATATTAGATTCCAATTTCCGTTAAGGAAAGGCATGGAACACTTTACTAGAAAGGAAATTAAATTTCCTTATGAATTAATTATGAGAGCCACTTATGGATTGCATACCAAAGATGACAATACCTAGATCTATTCTTGCTTTCATGGCTAGCTAGGGGCGTTAAACGATAGCGCTTGTTGGGAGGCAACCCAATTTTATTTTTGTTCTTTACCTTTTGTTCCTGTTTAGTAATAAATATTTTATCTAGCCTCTGTTATGATTGTGTTTTTTATGTTTTAATTAGGGTTTGTGCCAAGTAAAGCCTTTAGGATCTTCTTGGGTGATCGTTGTTTGATCTTGCTGATAAAAACGGAAAGTATGCGCTCATGAGAATAATTTATTTTGTTACTAGAGAGCGATAAAATACCAATTCCAACTGTAGTAGATCTATATACAAATTATTTAGGTCGTCCTAATTTTTCAGAATTTTTGGAGTTACATAAGTATTCGAAACCTCCAGATTGCTACAGACTGTTCTGTTTTGACAGATTCTGTTTTTCGTGTGTTGTTTGCTTATTTTGATGAAACTATGGCTAGTATCGGGGGGGGGGGGTATGAACAATAGAGAAGTTGGAATACAGTAGGTTTAACACCAATATAAATAAAGAATGAGTTAATTACAGTAAATTAAAGCGGCGGTTTGTTTTCTTATACTAATGGAGCTCATGACATTTTCTGTTGAGTTTTGTGTTGTGAAGTTTTCAATTTTTTTGGTAAAGATTTGATGGATTTTGGAACAAGGAGTAGCAAGAGCGTAAGCTTGGGGATGCCCAAGGCACCCCGAGGTAAAATTCAAGGACAACCAAAAGCCTAAGCTTGGGGATGCCCTGGAAGGCATCCTCTCTTTCGTCTTCGTTATCGGTAACTTTACTCGAGGCTATATTTTTATTCACCACATGATATGTGTTTTGCTTGGAGCATCTTGTATGAATTGAGTCTTTTATTTTTAGTTTACCACAATAATCCTTGCTGTACACACCTTTTGAGAGAGACACACATGAATTGGAATTTATTAGAATACTCTATGTGCTTCACTTATATCTTTTGAGCTAGATAATTTTGCTCGAGTGCTTCACTTATATCTTCTTAGAGCATGGTGGTGGTTTTATTTTATCGAAATTGTTGATCTCTCATGCTTCACTTATATTATTTTGAGAGTCTTTTAGAACATCATGGTAATTTTCTTTGGTTATAAAATTAGTCCTAATATGATCGGCATTCAAGATGGGTATAATAAAAACTTTCATATAGAGTGCATTGAATAGTTTAATATTTGATAATTATTTTGAGATATAAAGATGGTAATATTAGAGTCATGCTAGTTGAGTAATTGTGAAATTGATAAATACTTGTGTTGAGGTTTGCAAGTCCCGTAGCATGCACGTATGGTAACCGTTGTGTGACAAATTTGAAGCATGAGGTGTTCTTTGAGTGCCTTCCTTATGAGTGGCGGTCGGGAACGAGCGATGGTATTTTCCTATCAATCTATCCCTCTAGGAGCATGCGCGTAGTGCCTGGTTTTGATGAGTTGTAGATTATTGCAATAAGTATGTGAGTTCTTTATGACTAACGTTGAGTTCATGGATTATACACACTCTCACCCTTCCACCATTGCTAGCCTCTCTTGTGCCACGCAACTTTCACCGGTACTTGACACGTCTCCGTCGTATCTACTTTTCCAAAAACTTTTGCCCTTGTTTTGGACTCTAACTTGCATGATTTGAATGGAACTAAACTGGACTGACGTTGTTTTCAGCAGAATTGCCATGGTGTTATTTTTTTGCAGAAATAAAAGTTCTCGGAATGACCTGAAAATCAACGGAGATTATTTTTGGAATATATAAAAAATACTGGAAGAAGAATGCACGTCAGGGGGCCCACACCCTGTCCACGAGGGTGGGGGTCTGCCTACCCCCCTGGGCGCGCCCCTTGCCTCGTGGGCTCCCTGACACTCCATCGACCTCAACTCCAACTCCATATATTCGTGTTCGAGGAGAATTTTTTTAGAGAGAATGATTCATCACGTTTTAGGATACGGAGCCGCCGCCAAGCCCTAAACTCTCTCGGGAGGGCTGATCTGGAGTCCGTTCAGGGCTTCGGAGAGGGGAATCCATCGCCATCGTCATCATCAACCTTCCTCCATCACCAATTTCATGATGCTCACCGCCGTGCGTGAGTAATTCCATCGTAGGCTTGCTGGACGGTGATGGGTTGGATGAGATTTATCATGTAATCGAGCTAGTTTTGTTAGGGTTTGATCCCTAGTATCCACTACGTTCTGAGATTGATGTTGCTATGACTTTGCTATGCTTAATGCTTGTCACTAGGGCCCGAGTGCCATGATTTCAGATATGAACCTATTATGTTTTCATGAATATATGTGAGTTCTTGATCCTATCTTGCAAGTCTATAGTCACCTATTATGTGTTATGATCCGTTAACCCCGAAGTGACAATAATCGGGACCATTACCGGTGATGACCGTAGTTTGAGGAGTTCATGTATTCACCATGTGTTAATGCTTTGGTCTGGTACTCTATTAAAAGGAGGCCTTAATATCCCTTAGTTCCCAATAGGACCCCTCTACCACGGGAGGGTAGGACAAAAGATGTCATGCAAGTTCTTTTCCATAAGCACGTATGACTATATTCGGAATACATACCTGCATTACATTGATGAACTGGAGCTAGTTCTGTGTCACCCTATGTTATAATTGTTGCATGATCGATCGCATCCGACATAATTCTCCATCACCGATCCAATGCCTACGAGCTTTTCATATATTGTTCTTCGCTTATTTACTTTTCCGTTGCTACTGTTACAATCACTATAAAACCCAAAAATATTACTTTTGCTACCGTTACCATTATTATCATATTACTGTGCTACTAAATACCTTGCTGCAGATATTAAGTTTCCAGGTGTGGTTGAATTGACAACTCAGCTGCTAATACTTGAGAATATTCTTTGGCTCCCCTTGTGTCGAATCAATAAATTTGGGTTGAATACTCTACCCTCGAAAACTGTTGCGATCCCCTATACTTGTGGGTTATCAAGACTATTTTCTGGCACCGTTGCCGGGGAGCATAGCTCTATTCTTGGAGTCATTTGGGATTTATATCTGCTTATCACTATGAAGAACTTGAAAGATCAAAGAACCAAGATTTTCCCTCAACTACGAGGGGAGGTAAGGAACTGCCATCTAGCTCTGCACTTGATTCACCTTCTGTTTTGAGTAAACTTGCGACACCTACACATGCTATTGATTCCAATATGTCGCATGTTATTGATGATTCCACTTCTTCTTCGCATGATACTTATGATGAAACTACTTCTATGCTTGATACTACTGTGCCACTAGGTGAATTTCTTGATGAACAACTTGCTAGGGCTAGAGAGAATGAAATTATTGAACATGATAATATTGATGAAAGTGATGATGAAGATTCTCCACCTAGATATGAATTGCCTGTTGTTCCTGAGGGTTATGTTATGGATGAAGAAACCGCTAGAGACTTCTTAGCTTGCAATGATAGATCTGATCTTAATAAATTATTAGCTAAGCTTAAAGAAAAGTCTTTGAATGCTAGAATGAAATATGACCCTGCTTTTGCTACTTCACCTATCTTTATTACTGATAAGGATTATGATTTCTCTGTCGATCCTGAGTTAATCACTTTGGTTGAATCTGATCCTTTTTATGGCTATGAATCTGAAACTGTTGTGGCACATCTTACTAAACTAAATGATATAGCCACCCTATTCACTAATGATGAGAAAACTCGCTATTACTTTATCCTTAAGTTGTTTCCGTTCTCAATAAAGGGTGATGCTAAAACATGGTTTAATTCTCTTGATCCTGGTTGTGTGCGTAGTCCCCAGGATATGATTTATTACTTCTCTGCTAAATATTGCCCCGCTCATAAGAAACAAGCTGCTTTAAGGGAAATATATAATTTTGTGCAAATTGAAGAAGAGTCTCCCACAAGCTTGGGGGAGGCTTCTCCGATCACTTAATGCTTTGCCTAATCATCCTCTCAAGAAAAATGAAATACTTGATATCTTTTATAATGGACTAACCGGTGCTTCCAAAGACCACCTGGATAGTTGTGCTGGTTGTATTTACAGGGAAAGAACTGTTGATCAAGCTGAATTGCTATTGAATAATATGTTGACTAATTAAAATAATTGGACACTTCCTGAACCAACTCCTAAGCCAACACCGAAGAAAAGGGGTATTCTATTTCTCAGTCCTGAAGATATGCAAGAGGCAAAGAAATCTATGAAAGAAAAGGGTATTAAAACTGAAGATTTTAAGAATTTACCACCTATTGGAGAATTACATGGTCTTAATTTGCCGCCTGGTGAAGAAACACATGGTCTTGATAACCCGACACAGGTAGTAAAGGTAAATTCTCTCTATAGATTCGATAAATGTGAAATCTCATTTACTAAGTTTGCTAGCCCATGCTTAGATGAGTTTGATGACTTTATGGTTAAACAAGACAACTTCAATGCTTATGTTGGTAGACAACTGAAACACAATGCTGATATGCTTGAACACTTGGGTGATTATATGGCTAATGTTAAAGGTGAACTTAAACTTATTAGTAAACATGCTTCTATGGTTATCACTCAAGTAGAACAAGCACTTAAAGCTCAGAATGATTTGCTCAATGAGCTAAATAATAAGAAAAATGATAATGACATTAGAGTTATGACTAGAGGTGGTAAAATGACTCAGGAACCCTTGTATCCTGAGGGCCATCCTAAGAGAATTGAGCAAGATTCTCAGAGAATTAATATTGATGCACCTAGTCCTTCTAAAAGGAACAAAAGGAAAAATGATAAGACTTTGCATGCTTCTAGTGAACCTGTTATTGACACACCTGAGAATCCCAATGATATTTCTATTTCTGATGCTAAAACACAACCTGGTAATGAACATGAACCTAGTGATAATATTAATGATGATGTTCATGTTGATGCTCAACCTAGCAATGATAATGATGTAGAGATTGAACCCGCTGTTGATCTTGATAACCCACAATCAAAGAATCAACATTATGATAAGAGAGACTTTGTTGCTAGGAAGCACGGTAAAGAAAGAGCCTTTTCCTCCTAAACCATCCAAGAAAAAGGATGATGAGGATTTTGAGCGCTTTGCTGAAATGATTAGACCTATCTTTTTGCATATGTGTTTGACTTATATGCTTAAAATGAACCCTTATGCCAAATATATGAAGGAAATTGTTACTAATAAAAGAAAGATACCAGAAGCTGAAATTTCCACCATGCTTGCTAATTATACTTTTAAGGGTGGAATACCAAAGAAACTTGGAGATCCAGGAGTACCAACTATACCATGCTCCATTAAAAGAAACTATGTTAAAACTACTTTATGTGATCTTGGAGCCGGTGTTAGTGTCACGCCTCTCTCTTTATATCTTAGACTTGATTTGAATAAGTTGACACCTACTAAAATATCTTTGCAAATGGCTGATAAATCAACTGCTATACCTATCGGCATTTGTGAGGATGTGCCTGTTGTGGTTGCAAATGTTACTATTTTAACGGACTTTGTTATTCTTGATATTCCCGAGGATGATAGTATGTCTATTATTCTTGGAAGACCCTTTTTGAATACTGCAGGGGCTGTTATTGATTGCACCAAAGGCAATGTCACTTTTCATGTTAATGGTAATGAGCATACGGTATACTTTCCGAGGAAACAACCTCAAGTCCACAGTATCAATTCTATTGGAAAATTTTCAACAATCACTATTGGAGGTTTTGAATTTCCTCTTCCTACTGTCAATAAGAAATATGATATTCTTATTGTTGGGGACATGCATATCCCCGTTGAGGTAACCTAGTGTTATTCGAAATTTCTCCGGTTTCATGTTACTCGAAATGAGTTTGTTAACAAGACCTGATCAACCTTGTTAGTGGATTCCTTTTGATGAACATGAGATGGATGAATTTAGAAAACACAACTCTCTGTACCCTCTTTTTACTTTTTGTTATTCATATTAAATAAAGCAAAAATAATATTTTCTGTCTATTTTCTGAATTATCCATGCAATAAAAAATACCCCAAAAATAAAAGTTCTCCAAATGCCCTGAAATTTAAATATGATTTTTTTCTAGAATAATTGAGAATATCTGGCACTGAAAACACAGCAGGGGGAGCAGCCACGTGTCCACAAGGGTGGAGGGCACGCCCACCCCCTGGGCGCACCCCCTGCCTCATGGACCCCACGTGGGTCCCCTCCACTTATTCCAGCCACCACACACTCCTTCTTCCTCCAAAAAAAATCACCAACCAGCTCAAACCCGAGTTCTTGCTCATCTTGCTACCATTTTCGATCTCCTTGCTCAAAGCTCCATTCAAAAAACTGCTTTGGGGGATTGTTCTTTGGTATGTGACTCCTCCAATGGTCCAATTAGTTTTTGTTCTAGTGCTTTATTCATTACAATTTTTTTCTGCTTAGGTGACCATCTTCTTGAGCTTGCATGTCAAATTTATATGGTCAAAAGTAGTTTTAATGCATGATATATCCTCTAGGCACTTGTAGGAGTAGTTGCTATCAATTTTGTTAAGTTTGGTTCACTTTTATTTTAAGTTACTAAAAATATCAGAAATTTTCAGAAAAAGATGAAGAGATTTTTGAGGGGCTCATCGAGCCGAAGCTCGAAGGATAAGCAAAGTGAAGAGAACAAGAAGCCCAAGTATAATCTCCCTCGTACTGCGGAGGTTCGGCCATGTGAATGGCCTTGTGATGAGTTCTTGAAAGAGGCCGGGATTTATGAAGATTTTTATTACTTGGCCGAGAATGCAGGCCTCACCGCCTTCCTCCACGACCATCGTGAACAGTATCTCTTACTCACCAATATCTTTGTGCAAAACTTTCATTTCCATGCTAGAAGCTCGCCACCTTCGGTGGAATTTTATTTATATGATGAGCATAAGGAAATGTCACTTCGTGATTTTTGTCAGATTGTTTGATACCTTTTGAGGGCAGCATAGAGGAACCACATCGTAATGATGTGGAGGGGTTTATTGATATGATTGCTGTGGGGAAACGAGGAAAGTTTCCGATGCGAGAATCACTAGCATACATTTTCCTGTTCTACGCTACTTTGCAATATTTGCTAGTAGATGCTTAATTGGGCGCGGGAACTGTGGGAACCTTAGTGCCTCTGATATTGTTATTTTGCGCCATGCCTTGTTTCCGGAGATGAAAATCACTAAACCAGAATTGTTTTGGAACGCGTTGAAATTATTTTAGTGGGTACTGGAAATGTTCTGAGCCCACATAAATATTTTCAGTTCGAACTGACGCTGAAAAATGTCGTCATGAATAGTGAAAGTGCTTTTTGCTTGGCTTCTTGGAGAAGCCACCTTGAGGGCCTTTTGGTATTATCCCCTTGGCTTCTTGGAGAAGCCACCCTTGGGCTTGGCCTATAAATAGGGGCAGTGGGGGCTGCCTAAAGACACACTCTTGCTCTCATACAAATGCCATGCATGATCTGGCTCTCTCTCTCCCTCCCAGCGAAATAGTTTCGTAGAGCCGAAAGGCTGTTTGGGTTCCGGCAGGACTAGTTCTGGACGGCGAAGCCCTACCGGATAGATGACACCATATGTGTGCAACCCCGTAGAGAGGTCGTAGTTTTGATCTTTACGCCCGAGGGGCTGTTTTGAGAGTGCCTCCCGAAGGGCTGTCCAAGTGACGGTCCGAGTTCTGTGAGTCCTCCCGAAGGGCTGTCCGAGTGAACTTTTGAGTTTTGAGAGTGCCTCCCGAAGGGCTGTCCGCGACACTGTCCGAGGGACTGTTCGACCGCCTCCTGGAGGGCTGTTCGTTCGACAGATGAGGGAGTACATCCTCGCGGTTGGGAGGTTGTAAGTCTTAGCTGCGGGGATCTGCACCGCCGATCGTCATCGACTCTACTTCTGCTGCGCTACGAGTCGGTAACGAAAAGATCAAACCTTGTATGCAGTCTCCATAGTGGTCCTGGGCTGGTGCGTAGGTCGAAATTTTTTGTTTTCTGCTGCGTTACCCTACATGGAGTCAGGAAGATCACCCACCCCGGGTTAATAATTCAGGTCACCTGGTTTTGGTGGTCGCACCTCAGGTCGGAGGGTATAAATTTACCAAGGTACTCATGGACGGAGGGAGCAGCATCAATATCCTGTATTACGAAACCTCCCGTTGCATGGGGTTGACGGATAAAAATCTTAAACCGTCGAACACAGTTTTCCATGGCGTGGTGCCTGGTAAATCGGCATACCCGGTTGGAAAGATAGCTCTGGAAGTTGTTTTTGGTGATGATCATGACTCTAGGTCAGTGACATTGACCTTTGAGGTAGTCAAGATTCACAGTCCATATCACGCTCTGCTTGGGCGGCCGACTTATGCCAAGTTCATGGCACGGCCTTGTTATGTTTATCTGCAGCTCAAGATGCCGGGTTACAAGGGGACCATTATAGTGCATGGAAGCCATAAGATAGCTCTGGAATGCGAAGAAGGTGATGCGGCTTATGCTGAGTCGGTTTGTGCAATGGAGGAGTTAATATTTTATAAGGACAATGTTGATCCGGCATATATGACATCTTTAAAAAAGCCAACTACAAAGCATGATCCGGTTTTGAAGTTTAAATCGGCAGATGATACCAAGATGGTTGATTTTGTTCTTGGCGATTCAGCCAAGCAGTTCAGCATCAGTGCTAACCTAGATCCAAAATAGGAAAGCGTGCTCATTGAGTTCATCCGTGAGAACCGGGACATCTTTGCATGGAAACCTTCAGACATGCCAAGTGTACCGAGGGAACTCGCTGAGCACACTCTTAATATTGATCCCAAGTTTAAACCGGTCAAGCAGTTTTTCATCGCTTCAACAAAGAGAGGCGTAAGGCCACTGGTGAAGAGGTAGCCGGCTCTTGGCGGCTGGGTTTATCATCGAGGTGTTCCATCCTGAGTGGTTGGTAACCCGGTGATGGTACTTAAAAAGAACGACACTTGGCGTAAGTGTGTGGACTACACGAATCTAAACAAGGCTTGTCCGGCTAATCCTTTTGCTCTCCTCGTATTGATCAGATCATCGATGCTACGGCGGGTTGTGAGCGTTTGAGTTTTTTGGATGCTTATTCTGGTTATCATCAGATCAAGATGGCAGTGAAGGACCAGTAGAAGACGGCTTTCATAACTCCCTTTGGAGCCTTCTACTATGTATCTATGCCCTTTGGGCTCAAGAGTGCCCAGGCGACTTATCAGAGATGTGTGCAGAATTGCCTTCATAATCAAATTGGGCGCAATGTTCATGCTTATGTGGATGATATTGTGGTGAATCCAGAGAGAAAGAGACATTGATAGATGATTTAAAGGAAACTTTGATAATCTCCGGGTTTATAAAATGATGCTTAACCCGACCAAGTGTGATTTTGGTGTGCCGACAGGCAAGCTCTTGGGTTTTTTGGTGTCTAACAGGGGCATCAAAGCTAATCCGGAGAAGATCAAAGCCATCACTTCTCTGGCTAAACCGGCGTGTGTCAATGATGTGCAATGCCTGGCGGGTCGTATTGCAGCATTAAGCCTGTTGGGAGAGAAGGCCATCCCTCAGTACCAAATGATGAAAAAGACAGATAATTTCGTCTGGAGTGATGCCGCTAATGAAGCGTTTGAGGACTTGAAGAAGTAGCTGGCTGAGCCGTCTATTCTGGCTGCCCCTGTTGATAAAGAGCCATTATTGTTGTATGTAGCAGCCAATGCCCGGGCTGTTAGTGTAGCTATTGTGGTGGAACGCAAGGAGGCAGGCAAGGATATCCGGTTCAAAGGCCGGTTTACTACATCAGTGAGGTGCTTATTGAGTCCAAGCAGAGATATCCGCACTGGCAGAAGCTTGTATATGGGGTATTCATGGCCAGCCGGAAGCTTAAGCAATATTTTCTGGGTCATCCCATCACTGTGGTTAGTTCTGCTCCTTTAGGGGGCATTATTCAGAACAGAGAAGCCACAGGTCGGGTGGCCAAGTGGGCTATTGAGCTTGGTCCTCATGGTTTGAAATATATGCCTCGCATGACCATCAAGTCTCAGGTGTTGGTGGATTTCATCAATGACTGGACAGAGCTGCAGATGCCTGAGGAAAAGCCAGATAACACGTATTGGACTATTCACTTTGATGGGTCCAAGCAATTGGAGGGCTCGGGGGACTGGAGTTGTGCTTGCTTCCCCTCGAGGTGATAAATTCGGTTATGTTCTCCATTTGATGTTTCCTTGCACTAACAATGCAACTGAATATGAGGCCTTGCTCCACGGTCTTCGGATGGCTAAGGAGATGAACTTAAGCCGGGTTAGGTGTTTTGGCGACTCAGATTTGGTGGCTCAGCAAGTCTCGGTACTTGGGATTCCAAGGATCCACTCATGGCTTTTTATTAACGGGAGGTGGACATTATTGCTGGTCATTTCAAGGGTTATCAAGTTGAGCACGTTGATCGGAGGAAAAATGAAGCGGCGGATGCTTTAATCCGGTTGGGTTCTCAACATAAACCGGTGCCGCCTAATGTCTTTCTTGATGTTTTGCATAACCCGTCGATCAAGTTACCTATAGAGGAGGATTTGGCTATTCCTGACCT
This sequence comes from Triticum aestivum, assembly GCF_018294505.1. Lineage (NCBI taxonomy): Eukaryota > Viridiplantae > Streptophyta > Magnoliopsida > Poales > Poaceae > Triticum > Triticum aestivum. The sequence goes on along the minus strand of NC_057812.1, from coordinate 343,007,379 downwards.
AGAAGCTTAGTTGGTGGCGTCTCTTCATGTAATTCTGGATTGGACAGTCCCTTATTTGGCTTATATGACCCGGGGCGAGTTACCTGGGGATGAAACCTTAGCCAGGCAGATAACCCGGTGGTCTAAGTCAATGACAATTGTTAATGGAGAGCTGCATCATCGCAGTGTCACAGGGGCGTTTCAATGTTGTGTTTCTCCAGAAGAGGGATATGAGATCCTGCGTGAGATTCATGAAGGATACTGTGGTCATCATGCCGGTTCAAAATCCCTCATGGCTAAAGCTTTTCGTCATGGGTTTTATTGGCTAACAGCTCATGCTGATGCGGAGGACCTGGTCAGCAGGTGTGATGGATGTCAGAAATTTTCACGACAAGCTCATGTGCCGGCTCAAGAATTGAGTATGATTCCAATTACTTGGCCGTTTGCAGTTTGGGGGCTTGATATGGTTGGACCTTTCAAAATATCCAAGGATAAGAAGACCCACCTTTTAGTGGTGATTGATAAGTTCACTAAGTGGGTAGAGGCAGAGCCAGTCAGTAAGTGTGATGCAGCAACGACGGTTCAATTCATGAAGAAGGTGATCTTTCATTTTGGCTTTCCACACAGCATCATAACAGACAATGGCACTAATCTCTCTAAGGGTGCTATGGAAGAATTTTGTCAACATGAGCATATCCGGCTTGATGTGTCGTCAGTGGCTCACCCCCAATCTAATGGTCAAGCTGAGAGAGCCAATCAAGAGATCTTGAAAGGCATCAAGCCCCAGCTTATGGTTCCCCTGCAGAGGACACCGGGTTGTTGGGTGGAGGAGTTACCTTCCGTGTTATGGAGCATTAATACCACCCCTAACAAATCTACGGGATACACACATTTCTTCATGGTTTATGGAGCAGAGGCGGTTCTCCCTAGTGACATCCGTCATGACTCACCTCATGTGGCGGCTTATGTTGAAGCTGACAATGAAAAAAACACGTCAGGAAGCACTTGACCTGTTGGATGAGGAGCGTGACATCGCAGCGGCTCGTTCGACAATTTACCAGCAAGATTTGCGCTGTTTACCAGCAAGATCTGCGATGTTATCACAGCCGTCGGGTTAAAACCAGAACTTCCCAAGAAGGCGATCTGGTGCTCCGTCTTATCCAGGATCAGACTGATATGCACAAGTTATCCCCACCTTGGGAAGGACCCTTTGTGGTCAGCAAGAATCTGAACAATGGGTCATATTACCTTATTGATGTTCGAGACCACAAGGACTCACGCACGTCGGAGGAAGAGACCCGCCGGCTGTGGAATATTGCTCATCTTCGGCCTTACTACACATGAGCCATTAACTCTTCTGATGTACATATTTTTGACAATGTATATATTATGATAAATATAATAAACTGGCATCCCTATTAAAGCAGGGCCTCTATCGTTTTTTCTCTTTAAATAACAAATTTTTGGTCACTTGGGGGCTTCTGCTTTATACAACAAAGTTATGGTTACCCTTTGATCCGGCTTACAGGCCACATAAAAAAAACTTGGGGGCTTGCTACCCAGGTTAAAGGGACCAACAAGAGTCTATTGCAATAGCACAACTCAAACATAGGTGCCCCTTGAGCACAAGTCAAAATATTGCTTGGGGGCTCTTTTGTTCTAAAGAACAAAGAGTTTTTATAACTCTTGTAATAGGCTTAAAAGCCAGGCTTGGAAGCCAGGTGTATTCACCTAAAACCCCAGGTTATCCTGCCTTTTTTAAGTAAGCCACCCCGCCCAAGTAATCCTGGAATGACCCGCCGAATGTTTGACAAGTCAATCTTATGCAGACCCTGAACTTGTCAAAGTTAAAATGACAATTGGTTATGTGAGGTCCATCTTATAAGGTTTATAAAACGGTTTAACTCAGTGGCCTGGCAGCCCATGAAAAGCCTCGTTTTCTCGTTTATTTTTTATTCGACAAATTCTTTCTGCTTGAGGTTTATTTGATAAGGCTTATACCGTTTTATGATTATAATTCACCGCGGTTTATTAACCCGGCCTGGCTTTTGACTATAAGTCGCCAGGATAAGAGGAGATATTATCCGGTGTTTTTTAACCCGGACTGGTTTTTGACTATAAGTCACCAGTTTGAGATAAGATAATATCCGGTGTTTATTAACCAGACCCGACTTTGTTTGTAAACCGGCAATCTCTGATAATTACTAGTGTTCAAATTTTGGGCTATCACCTTTACTGCACTGGCTTGGTAAACCAACAGTGTGATCAAATATCACAGGTATGACATATTTTCAATCATATATGATTGTCATTCAGTCCATCCTTGGTTATAAATTGTGATAATTTCCTATGGTTTATGTCAGGCATTATAACCCGTCCAGTGGTAAACCGCCAGGACACTTTTCACCTGTTGTATGCAGGACCAGATTCAAAATTGCTAATATCATAAAGCATACGTGGCATATCTTAACGTGGCAGGTGAACAATGTCATGCACAATAAGTATGCATGATGGCATAGCAGAATAAGAGTTTCAAACTAGCCTATTACAAGGCTCTTGGTGCCCAAAAGAATAATTGTTTTTAAGTCTTGGAGAAACCAGATGATAAAACCGGCCCCGGTTTATGAATCTTGGCCTGGCTGACTTGACGGTTGTGGATCATCCCGAGCCGGTTCATCTTCGTCTTCTCTACCCAGTGGCTGGAAGTCAATGGTTGTCCAATCGATCCCCGTTAAGGGTTTATCCATCACTTATGAGTGTGGAGGGGTCAACATCAGGGGCATAGGTATGCTTACGGATTGGAGGAATAAGTTCTAGAACATCATGAGTTGGCGCTTTAACTCTCTTGTTGTTGGCATCATAAATCGCCTGATAATGTGAAAGATTAGTCTCTTCAGCCAATTTGCTAGCCAATGGGTGCATTTCCCTCGTCAGGGCTCCGAGGTCATCAACATCAAAGTCTGACCCGTCCTCCTTTATGCTTGGATAGCCGTTTGTTAAATCGGCCGGATCAAGATCAGATATCCATGCTTTGGCCCAGGTTAGTGCAGTAAGAGCACCCGCCCTGGCAGCTGATTTCTTTAGCTCTTCAAGTCATGAAGGTATCATGGCCAGCTTCTCCAATGACTCTTTGATCAAGGTTGGGGGCGCTTTGTTATAAGAAGTGGTGCAGATAACCCGTTGCATGCCTGTATATAGCTGCTCTATAAGTGTATAGGTGGCTTTCAGTTTTTGCCGCATATCTGAGCCAAGATGAGTAACACGGCTTCTCGCATCATCAAAAACATCTATAAACCGACGTGTTATTAGATAATACATGTTTTAAACTTATGACGAAGCTATTTACCAAAAACAGCAGCAGTCATGGCGTTTATTTGCTGCTTCAAGCCAGTCAGTTCCTCTACTACCGGATTAAGGGCCGCTTCAGCATCCTCAACCTTCTTCGGCAGAGTTGATTTTTTTGTAGCCCAGCCTACCTGTTCGTTCTTGAAACTTTCTTTCAGTTTTTCCATTGCTGCTAAGGCACTGGTCAGTTCATCCTTGGCCTTGTAAGTTTCTGCTTGTTGAGATTTGATATTTTCTTGAAGATCGGTGATTTGGGATTCCTTCTTGCTAAGCTCAGCCAGCAAGAAACAAGCAACTTATGAGATAACAATGCATATTCAAAGTCCCAAGCACATAACAAGTATTATCCTTGGCACCTGGGGGATAATGTATATTGCTACTTATCAATTTTTTACAAGTCCCAAGCTCAATACAAGTATTATTCTTGGCACTTAGGGGCTAATGCATATTTGCTCTAGTTAACACTGGATTTTTTCTTCAACTATCAGCTTGGTGGTTAACCGGTTTACCAAGGTCCTAAAACAAGAATTTTGTGCCTTACAACATAATTAGTCCCAACTTCACATATTTGTTAAGTCGGCCCTTGGGGCTACACAGGCAAATTTGAAGAGTAGTTATTATAAAAGTCCTGGTTCATCTTGAAAGTGCAAATCGGCCCTTGGGGGCTATACGGGCAAAATTGAAGAATTGTTGTTCTACAAGTCCCGGTTCATATTGACAATATAAACCGGCCCTTGGGGGCTACTAGAGTTGTTCTATATAGTTCTTGGAAGTCTATAGAATATTCTATTCTATCATGTTCAATAAACTTGACGGCTAAGGGAAGAATATTTATGCAGAGTTAATAGCATTTACCTCATATCGTTCCTCCATCATATTCAGTAAACCGGCTTCATAGTTGCGGCTTGTGTACAAATGATTTAAAAACCCAGAATGAATATGTTGGGCTCTGAGGTGGGCATAGCTTTCCAAATCTGCCTTCTGCTTGACTTTGTCAATATCAGACAATTCTTCTTTGGCACTATGTTTTGACAAGACAGTGGGATTGCCTGGAGCTGTGCAACCAACACCAATGACTATAACATCTTCATTCTTGTCATCAACAACTTTGGTGGGGCTTGATGGATTATCAGTATGAGTCATCGGATCAATTTCCATTTGCTCAGCCGAGATTTCATGGTCTTGCAATGGCGGATCATCAAGAATAGCCTCAATATGTGGGTTAGACTGTTCCGAAGTCTCTTCTGGATCAGTGGGAATGCTATCCTCGGCCAGTTTATTTTGTTTGGCCCTTTTACTGGCTCTGGCTTGGGCCCTGAAAATAATAAGTGTAGGTCAGGTCAGTATAAAGATCAAGTATAAGATATGAAGGGTCAGTTAAATATGCTCACCCAGGAACCATTTTAAGGGTTGGAATCTGCGTTCCTGTTGACTCGCCAGAGGAAGAATGGGAAGTTCCCTGATAATTTGAATTAGACAGATTAAGAGGTTGTCGGAAATAACCCGCCTTGGGATAACATGGGTCAGAAGTATAAGATACCTCTGGGCGACATTTATGAACCGGCGTGTTCGGTAAACCGGAAGAAGTCAACACATGGCCGCTGTTCCGGGTTGTGCGGCGAGCTTCGTGTTGCTGTTTCTTCAAAAGAAATTTTGGATCCAAGTAATCAAGAGGGTGAGAAAATCTTACTTTCCGGCTTGCTTGTCGGGTTTTCTGTGTGGGCAGAGGTTCTGAGCTGGATGAGAGAGTAATTACCTCTACGTCATTTGCACGGCTGGCTTCTGCATCGTCCTGATAATAATCATTGTCAATGAGGTGTAATAACCCGAATGTAACTTGCCATATTTGTACTCTGACTCTTGCCTTTTTCGGTGTTAAGTTATGAGATTCCATCGTGGTTGGGTTCCTGTCTTTGTTCTGCATTTTGTTCTTGTCATGCATTTCATATCATGTCATCATGTGCATCTCATTTGCATACGTGTTCGTCTCATGCATCCGAGCATTTTCCCTGTTGTCCGTTTTGCAATCCAGCACTCCCTCATGCACCCGGTGCACCCCTCTTGTCTCTTTTCATGAGTGGGTGTTAAACATTCTTGGAATGGACCGAGATTTGCCAAGCGGCCTTGGTACACCACCGGTAGACCGCCTGTCAAGTTTCGTGCCATTTGGAGTCCGTTTGATACTCCAACGGTTAACCGGGGAACCATAAAGGCCTCGTGTGTGTTGCAACCAAACACCCCTCCAAAGTGGCCCAATAACCCATCCAAACCTATACGATGTACTCCACCGTCGGATCATGATCGCGTGGCCGAAAACTACATCTCATTTGGACACTCCTACCTCCTTCTAGGTATAAATATGTGCACCCCTCTTCAAATTCGCGGATGATACCCTAGCATTTTCCCCTCTCTGCCGCCGGACAAAATTCCCACCGTCGGACATGTCCGCGCCGCCGCCTCTAGCCAACTGGAGCTCTCCATGTCACCCCTCCGCCGTCTCCATCGCGCCGGCCCGCCGGGCCCATCCATAGCCCGCCCAGGCCCGAACCGCCGCCGCCGCATGCCCGCGCGCCCCCGCGCCCTCCGGCGGCCGCCCGTCGCCGGTGAGCCTCCGGCCGCGCCTCCCCGCGCCTGGCGCCACCCTCCGCCACCTCCAGCCGCACCTCCCCGCGCCCGGCGCCGCCCTTCGCCGCGCCTCCCCGCGCCCCGGTGGTCGCTGTCCTCCGCAGGTGGCCCGACCCTCTTCTTCCCCCCTCCGGCGTCCGTCTCCGGCAAGACTCCGGCGAACTCCAGATCCAGATCCAGATCCATGTTCAAGGTTGACCCCCGAAATTTTCGAAGTCCTCAAAATATTGCATTCTGGTGCCATGTTCACCCTGCCATAACTTCATATGTGTAGCTCCGTTTTGTGCGTGCAATATATCAAAATGTTCATCATGATGTGCTCTTCATTTCGTTCCATTGTGCCATGCTTGTTTGAGTCCATCTTGATGCCCAAATCATTGATGCAAGAGTGCTATAAACTGTTAGGTGCTGATTCTTATCAGAGTATGAGGTTTTGTCATTTTTGCTACAAATTTTGTGTGCTACATATGGGCATAAGCTCTACATGTATTTTGGTCTATGCCATGCCATCTTTACATGGGTGTATGCCATGTATTTTTTTGATCAATGTGGTGACTAGAACAAGCATGCAAAGTAGCCTTCGTGATATTGTTGATTCCAGGATCTCATGATTTTGGCTAAGTCTTTGTGTGCTGTTATTTTGATGCCATGTAACCATGTTGCTACAGTGAGATCCATGCTTTTTTTGAGTATATTCAGTAAGGATGATTTTTACATATGGTTGTGCTCCATCCACCTATGCCCCTGTTTGAATTTATGGAGTGCCCTAACTGACTTAATCTTGCTCTACTTTTTCTATAAAATGTTCCTGGCAGATTGTTTACATGTTAATCAATTTTGCCATGGTTGTTGTAGTTGATCCAAGCATGCTATAAACTTGTTCTTGCCATGGTTAGCCTGATGATCATGTCTTCTTGCTGGTAGTATGCTTATATTGTCATGCAATGCCTTATGGTGAGTGAATCGAGCTTGCAAAGAGGCCTTCATAATTCTGTTTATGCCATGCCCAGTTTTCTGCCAAGTCTGAATCTGTTAACGAAACTTGCTATGTTTACATGGGTGCCATCATATCTTATGATCCTTTTTGGCTTATGGTCAGTAAGAGACTTTTGTTCTATGCTTTGAGTAGATTCATGCCATGCCTTGTTTTACTATGATATGTTCCTGTAGCATGTTGTTAGCTTGCTCTAAACATGTCTTCCTGATGTTAATTCCTGGCATGTTGTTATTTTCACTAAGTCTGTGATGCCGAAATCTTTTGCACTTTTTCCATGCTAGTTTGAACCTGCTATTGTGTGATTTAGCCGTAGATCAGTGTTCATTTTTTGTCAAGCATCTTGAGTATAGCACTGCCATGTGCTTTGTTGCTATGTTGGAGTGCAGTAGCTTAGTTTCTTGTTGCATTCTAGATGGCATCGTGCTGTTAATCGCAGAATTGTGCCATTCTTGTTTTGCTTGCCATTTGCAAACCGTGCATCCGATTCCAGTGATCTTTATATCGATTTCGACCGAAATCATCTCATCTTTCCAGCAGCACTCTTGGATTGCCAAGTTGATGCCTTGATCAATCTTTTCCTTTTGGAGCACGCGTATGCATTGCATATCACATCTCGCATATCATTCCATGTTTTGCATCATGTTGTTTGTGCATTGCACCGTGATTAATTGTTGGTCCTTTGTGTGTGTTCTTGCTTTGGATAGAGCCGGGAGACGAGTTTGTGATCGAGGAACCCGTTGAGTACTCTTACGAGGATCAAGCTTTCGTCAGCTCAGAGAACTTTGCAGGCAAGATGACCATACCCTCGAAATCACTTTCATCTTTGCTTGCTAGTTGTTCACTCTATTGCTATGCCGCGATACCTACCACTTGCTATATCATGCCTCCCATATTGCCATGTAAAGCCTCTAACCCACTGTCAGTGTCAAAACCGGCGGATCTCGGGTAGGGGGTCCCGAACTACGCGTCTAGGCGGATGGTAACAGGAGACAAGGGACACAATGTTTTTACCCAGGTTCGGGCCCTCTCGATGGAGGTAAAACCCTACTCCTACTTGATTAATATTGATGATATGGGTAGTACAAGAGTAGATCTACCACGAGATCAAAAAGGCTAAACCCTAGAAGCTAGCCTATGGTATGATTGTTCTTCGTCCTATGGACTAAAACCCTCCGGTTTATATAGACACCGGAGAGGGCTAGGGTTACACAGAGTCGGTTACAATGGGAGGAGATCTACATATCCGTATTGCCAAGCTTGCCTTCCACGCCAAGGAAAGTCCCATCCGGACACGGGACAAAGTCTTCAATCTTGTATCTTCATAGTCCAGGAGTCCGGCCAAAGGTTATAGTCCGGCTATCCGGACACCCCCTAATCTAGGACTCCCTCAGTAGCCCCTGAACGAGGCTTCAATGACGACGAGTCCGGCGTGCAGATTGTCTTCGGCATTGCAAGGCGGGTTCCTCCTCCGAATACTTCATAGAAGATTTTGAACACAAGGATAGTGTACGATTCTGCAAAATAAGTTCCACATATTGCCATAGAGAGAATAATATTTACACAAATCTAATCTGCTGACGTATTCCGTAGCGTGTCATCACGCCACAGCCAAGCCTTTATTTGAACCATTTTTATTGTCCCACCTCAATGCATTTTGCGAGGCGGTTTCCTTGGCACGTCTTGTTGAAGCGGAGATCGTGTCCCCTTTATTTACGGGATTCTCATCAATACGAACGTGGGTAACCCAATCGTGCCCGTTGGTGTGTCTCCTCGATCAAAGGCGAGTCCCAAATGGTCACGGGGAGGGCTCTTGGTTTCAACCTCTTATGAAGAGACCAAGGCCTTACTCCTTTCTTTTGATCTCAATCGAATTCGCCCTTCTCCTTGAGTTCCAACACCCAAGGCCCCAGATTTCAGGCGCTTCAGACCTTCGTCGATGTCCGTCTCCGACCTTCGAGGCCGATGGACGCCTTCCTCCGTCACGGAGGAAGACGTGCTAAAGTTGAGAGAGGCTAGGTTTTTGACCGGCAAAATCCCGCATAGGCTGCCTGCTCACGGGCAGGTTATTCCTACTCCCAAGCCTGGTGAGAGCGTGGTGTTCGTGTCTCACTTCCTCCGAGGGCTAGGCTTCGCGACGGATCCCTTCGTGATGGGGCTCATGTTTTATTATGGGCTGGAATTTCACGACTTAGCCCCGGAGTCCATCCTCCACATCTCATCGTTCATTGTCGTGTGCGAAGCCTTCCTCCGTATTACTCCTCACTTCGGACTGTGGCTTAAGACCTTTAAAGTAGAGACGAAGATGATTGAGGGACAACACGCGGAGTGCGGAGGTCCTGTTATAAGCAAGAATGCTGACGCTCCATGGCCCGAGGGCTCCTTTCAAGAGGAGTTCAGCTTATGGCAACAAGAGTGGTTTTATATCACAGCTCCCAGGAGCAGCAAGTGGGTGGCGCTGCCTGCTTTCCGCTCGGGTCCCCCGCCACGACTGGCGTCATGGGTCAATAAGGGGCTGGACTGGGGGTCGGCAAAGGACGCGCCCCTGTTGCAGGGCTGCATCCGAGATCTCCTAGAAAGAGACATCAGTCTGGTCATGGTGACGCAGGTTATGTTAATTCACCGAGTTCTGCCCTGCAAACATCGCCCCCTCCGCCTGTGGGAGTTCAACCCGGAGGGACCACCAGTTCTCCAACATTTTCTTGGCATGACGCCGTGGAGATGTACAAATTGTTCTTCGGACCACAAGTAGTGTGTTCGGATTCTACGGAGGACGCATGTTTGAGCTGCAATCGTCCGGATACTCAAGTAAGTAGCCCTGTGCTCGGACACACCATCCGTTCATTTATCACAACATCACTCTTAAAAGAGTTGTCTTTGAAACAGGAGTGGATAGCGAAGGCGAAGTTAATCAGGTGTCCGGCCCCCCTTCCCGAGACCTCGTCGGATCCCGTGTTTAACCAGGATGCTGGAGATCATGCCTTCGGAAGAAAATGAAGGGGGGGGGGACAAAGAAGCTGCTGCCTCCCCGAAGGAGGCTGTCTGGAAAGGAGGAATCGAAAATTCCTCTACTCAGGGGAGGAAGAGGACTGCCTCTGAAGACCCGGAGTCCATGGTCTCAAAGCGGGGGAAGAAATCTTCGCCAGAGGGTCCTGTGCCGGGGGATGCCTCGGCCGTACTATGCCCTCAAGGGGATCAGCCCTCCACCGAGCCGTAAGTAGAGAGGGGAGGTTTAAAATGAGAGAAATCCTTGTTTTATTTCTGAGGAAAATAACCGAAATTTTACCTTGTAGTTCGGATCTCAGCCCTTCTCAGCAGAGCTCATCTTCGGGGGATCTTCTTCCGGAGATGATGGAGAGCGGAACGCCTCCCCCTGCCATACCGCCTTACGAGGCGGGCGATCCCGAGGTATCGTCGCGGAGGGTTTCTCCGAATCCGGCAGGGCCAGAAGGCAGTCATACGGCCCCCCAAGGCCATCCGTGTCCGGTCTTTGAAAAAGGCCATCGAACGAGTCCGGCACCGCCTGGTGCTCGGTCTTATGAACTGAAGGATCTGTTAGGGCGAGCGTCTATCTCAGAGGAACACCATACGTTGATGGCTACGATAATTGAAAGGATTTCGTCCGCTGAAAGCGGGTTGCATGAGGCCATCAGGAGTTTACTGACAGGTTTTGAGGTACGCGAGGTGATGTACCTTTTGACAGTTCCGCATATAAGATGCGCCCTGTGTAGATAGTAGCCCCTGAGACTCTGTGTGTTGTCGAAGACGACAACACGCAAAGGATCATAGCCCAGGTGTAATTTTGCCGCCTTCCTATGTAGGTGGCGAAGTGTCCGGTGGCCAGCCGGACTGATGAATTTGCTGAGCTAACGCGGCAACTTGACGTGGCAGATGCCAACATCGCGCTTGTCAACAAGCAGCTTGACGAGGCACAAGGTATGTAATTTCTCCGGAGACACCTGGTAAGAGGAGCTTGATGCCAGTATCTTACAACGTGTGCGCTTGATGCAGATGGGGCCGCTGCCATGGAGAACCTTCGGGCGGAACTTGCCCGAGCCAAGGAGCAAGCCAGGAGAAGTGATGCGGCTGCCGTAAAGGCAATTGAAGAGGTGAAAGCCGAATAGGCTGCTCACTGCCGAAGCAAGAAGGAAATGGCCGAAATGGCTGTGAAGTTAAAGAACGGTGCTGACTGCTGTAAGCTTCTTGAAAAAGAAGATCGGGCGGAGCGGACAGACCTGGAGAAGGCCACTACAACGGCCAAGGATGCTCGTTCTGCGATGAGAGCGATGAAGGAGGAGCTGCGTCAGGCCGGAGATGTCGCGGCTGGAAAGCCCTTTATGCCGCGGATGAAGTTCAGAGATCCTAAATATGCTCCGTTGGACCGGATGTGGAGTTCGGCGGATGCATATCTGGATTTAGCTGCAAGTGCCGCTGATGCGGCCGAGCATTTCCGAGATCAGAAAGATAGCGAAGTGGAGAAGATCTTCTGGTCACAATTCAACAATCCGGAGCGTCCGCTTTCGTTGACCGATCGTTTGGCTGAATGGGCCAAACTGAATAGGTTGTCCGGACTCGCCATGAAGGATGTCATTAATCATCTGTGGATGGAAAGGCCAGCCCCGAACATTATTTTAGCTTGGTGCAGCTGTTCCTTGGTGCCGTGCCGCATATCAATGCGATGAAGAGGTCAGCATGCATAGAGGGTGCGCGGATGGCCCTTGCCCGTGTCAAGACATACTGGGCGGAGATGGAGGCCGCCGCTGTTGCATCCCAAGATTCGGACGGAGGCCGAATACCTATAGATCACTATTTTCAGGAAGTTCTGCAAGCGCTCGTTTAATAGAGACACAATGCTCGAAGGATATTATGTATGAATAACGTGTATTATTGTAAAACAATATTTTGATGAATTGTAGAAGCTTTTTATACTTGTGCCTACAAGTATTATAATGCCTCCTGTGCGGCCGTTGAGGTATATGTGTATATAATCTGAAAGATGGCAGTTGTCGGCTTCAGCCCCCACGCATATAATGCGGGGGTGTTCGCACAAGGCGCATTCTCACACTTGATCCAACGCCTTGGTCCATGAAGGAGGTGATAGCGCAGCGAACTAGGCAATCGGACTATAATGCTCTATCACTTTCACTTAGCCATAGGAGTTTGACAGGGGGGCTACTATATAGCCCCTGGTGGCGCCGCGCTTGCCCGAACTCAAGGCGCGTGTGTGCCTGGCCGGGAAACGGCCCTTCATTAATGCGGAGGAATCCCGAAGACTCCGATAGGTCATCGAGTGGTTGACCAATCTCATGCTATATCATGACAGTCAGTTTTTGGCTTTCTCTACTGAGGTGCTCGCCTGGCTGAACCGGGGCACAATCGCAGTAGTTCTCCTGGTGCCGCCTTAGCCGATAGAGCGGAACGTAAGGCAGCAAAACACAGGAGCCGGGCAAACCCAACATTTGACCAAAGACATGATTCGGAGCTGATGCATATAAGGCCAAATTCGCGACGCCGAACACTCCCTAAGGTATTCGGTCTTTATAAAAACGGGCTGAGCAGTGCCCATGATAATAAGCCCCTGGTGTCTAGGTACTTGCGAAATTCTGACGTGGCCACATGCCAAGACGCCAGCCTCCTACTCGGTTATACTGTGAATCCAGGGGATGTGCATCAACAAGAGACAGTGAAAAAGGTTTACGTAGGGTCTTAATCTAAAGAGAATCCTTGGGACGGGTCCTTGCTGCACGTATGTGCCTGTGTCTCCGTTGCGCCGTGTCCTGGACGGGTGTAGCACGGTGTTCATCTGTAAAAGAGAGGAACTTAGTTGAAAGAAGAATAGCCGTGCGAAATATATGTTGTACTAAGTAAACAAAGTATAATTCAAGATGGGGAAAATTGAGCCTTATTGTCGCTTATTTTACATATGCGGAGCCCCTTGTATAGGGGTGTATGGCTACAAAAAGCTTTATCAATTATAAGTTTGCTCCAGACTCGCCTAGCCGTGTCTGTGGTCTTAATGACCTGTTAAATGCTTTTGTTGGTGAAGCTGTTTTAATGTGTGGCTGTCGAGGCAGCCGTATAGTCTTCTGCGTGCGAGGAACATTCAATGTTTCCCTTTAGTGAGATGATGCCTCGTGGGCCGGGCATCTTAAGCGTGAGAGATGCATAATGCGGTATTGCGTTAAAGCGGGTGAAAGCTTCGCGTCCCAGTAGTGCTTGATAGCCACTTGAAAATGGGGCGATGTGGAAGGTTAGCTTTTCACGGCGGAAGTTATCGGGGGAACCGAACATCACTTCTAGCAGGAGAGAACCCGTGCAATGGGCATCCGGGCCTGGCGTTACTCCTTTAAAGGAAGTGTTGCCATGGCAAATTTTTGTTGGGTCCATCCCCATTTTGCGGACTGTGTCCTGATATAGCAGGTTTAGACCACTACCGTCGTCCATCAGGACTTGTGTAAAGTGGAATCCGTCGATTATCAGATCTAATACCAAGGCGGTCCAACCCGCGTTCCGGATACTTTCGGAGTAATCCTGATGGTCGAAGGTGATCGGTTTTAACAACCAGTGGCAAGACTCCTTTGTGATAGGCCGCATGGCGCGTATCTCTATAGGCGCCACTTTGTTTTTCCCTTTTGTCACGTGAAGTAAGTTTACTGTTTTGACTTCTTGTGGGAAATTCTTTTGTTTCTTGGTGCTCTGCTTATGGGGTTTGTCATCATCCTCACTTGGTGTATCGAGCCCCTTGTGTTCGGCGTTGAGTTTGCCAGATTGCTTGAAGACCCAACATTCTCTGTGGGTATGGTTTGCAGGCTTCCCGGGAGTGCTGTGGATTTGACATATTTTGTCCAAGATTTTGTTTAGGCTAGATAGCTCGTCCCTGTTATCCTTGAGGGGCAGCTTTTTCTGACACTGCCGAGAGCTTTTGAATCCGGTGTTGACTGCCGTGCTCTTCGGGCTGTTTCCCTTATTCCGGCGCTGGTCCTTGCTGCGACGCGGTTTCCCGTTTCCGTCCTTGACTTCAGATGTACTTAGGTCGCTGGTGCTGCATCTTGCCAACCAGCTGTCCTCTCCCGCGCAAAATCGGGTCATGAGGCTTGTTAATGCGGCCATTGTTCTTGGCTTTTCTTGGCCGAGGTGTCTGGCGAGCCATTCGTCTCGAACGTTGTGTTTGAAAGCTGCTAAGGCTTCGGCGTCCGGACAGTCGACTATCTGGTTCTTTTTAGTAAGAAATATGTTCCAGAGTTTCCGGGCTGACTCTCTGGGCTGTTGAGTTATATGACTTAAATTGTCTGCATCCGGAGGCCGGACATAGGTCCCTTGAAAATTTGCCCGAAAAGCATCCTCGAGCTCTTCCCAACTTCCAATGGTGTTTTCGGGAAGGCCTTTAAGCCAATGCCGGGCTGGCCCTTTGAGCTTGAGGGGTAAGTATTTTATGGCGTGGAGGTCGTCTCCTCTGGCCATATGGATATGGAGGATATAGTCCTCAATCCAGACTCCAGGGTCTGTCGTTCCGTCGTACGCCTCTATGTTCACGGGCTTGAATCCCGCTAGAAATTCATGGTCCAGCACCTCATCGGTGAAACATAGGGGGTGTGCAGCACCCCTGTATTTGGGTGTGCCGTAGTGTTTGGATGTTTGTTGTGTTGCATTGCTTACTAAAGCTTGCTTTCTTGGCCCGTAGATAGATCTGACTGGGCCATGTTTTTGATGCGAATCCTTGAGTGGGTCGCGTGCTGGCTTGTGTGCGGCGCCTCTTGCCTCTCTATATTGGCCATGGGGTCGTTTATCCGACCGGGTGGCTTCCCTATTTGTTGATTGCGGAGGTTCTAAGGCCTCCTCATCAAATTCAGGCAGGAGCTTTCGCTTCAGGTAGCTTTTTGTGTGGCGACTGTCGCCGTATTTGTCTGCGGTGTTGAGTACTTTGCTCCACCTGATTCTGAGTGCTTCTTCTGTAGTTTTGAGCTTCTGCTTCTGCTTTTTCAAGCTACGCACAGTGGCGACGAGCCTTTTGTGGAGGTTCTTCTGCTCGAGGAACTTGTCCGGCGTGAGGTCGTCCGGACTGTTATCTTCGCCGAGGATGGGTTGTGCGGTTTGTTTATCCAAGTTGCCTTGTTCGGACGGTTGCTCGATGCCATGTTCATCGTTCGCCGGCTCACGCTGCTCTGTGGCTGGGTCTGTATGACCGCTATCTCTGTCGAGGTGGGGCTTGGAGCGGCGCTTACGCCACCGCTTTGACTGCTTTTTGGAGGAACAACCCTTTGTTGCATCCTCCCGTTCGTCCTCGTCGTTTCCTTTGAGTGTGTCCACCATGTATACATCGTAGGATGGGGTGGCTGTCCAGTGCCCTGTGGGCGCTGGTTCCTGTTTGCCTCCTACATCGTCATTCATGCCGTCGATGTCTTTGGAGTCGAAGTCAAGCATGTCGGTTAAATCGTCGACAGTGGCTACGAAGTGGGTGGTGGGTGGGCGTCGAATTTCTTTGTTATCCGCATCCCAATCCTGTTGGCCATAATCCGGCCAGGGCTCTCCTGACAAAGAGAGAGACCTTAGTGAATTCAGAATGTCGCCGAAGGGCGAGTGCTGAAAGATATCTGCGGCGGTGAATTCCATAATCGGCGCCCAATCGGATTCGATTGGCAAGGGCACGGAGGGTTCGGAGTCCGGAGCATGGTCCGACACCTTGGAGTCACGGGCTTCGCAGAGGATAAAGCTGGTGTTTGGCTCGATCGCCGTTGAGACTGCAGCCCCCGAGGCGGTGTCTAGCCACCCGCCCTCGATCGGCGCAGTTGGCTCTGAGCTAAGGGTCGGAGCTGTTGCGGGCGCAGCCTCCAGGGCACTGTTCGGCGGTAGAGCTAAGTCATGCCCATCGTGACAGTGCGGCGCGCTTGGTTGTGGCTTGGATCCGTCGAAGATCAAGTCTCCACGGATGTCAACAGTGTAGTTCAAACTTCCAAACCTGAGTTGACGGCCAGGGGCGTAGCTTTCAATCTGCTCCAGATGGCCAAGCGAATTAGCCTGCAGTGCAAAGCCGCCGAACACGAAGATCTGTCTGGGGAGAAAGGTCTCACCCTGGACCGCATCGTTGTTGATGATCGGAGGAGCCATCGGGCCTAAAGGTGACGACATAGAGGAACTGACAATGAAAGCACCAATGTCAGTGTCAAAACCGGCAGATCTCGGGTAGGGGGTCCCGAACTGTGCGTCTAGGCGGATGGTAACAGTAGACAAGGGACACAATGTTTTTACCCAGGTTCGGGCCCTCTATGGAGGTAAAAACCTACTCCTGCTTGATTAATATTGATGATACGGGTAGTACAAGAGTAGATCTACCACGAGATCAAAAAGGCTAAACCCTAGAAGCTAGCCTATGGTATGATTGTTCTTCGTCCTATGGACTAAAACCCTCCGGTTTATATAGACACCGGAGAGGGCTAGGGTTACACAGAGTCGGTTACAATGGGAGGAGATCTACATATCCATATTACCAAGCTTGCCTTCCACGCCAAGGAAAGTCCCATCCGGACACGGGACGAAGTCTTCAATCTTGTATCTTCATAGTCCAGGAGTCCGGCCAAAGGTTATAGTCCGGCTATACGGACACCCCCTAATCCAGGACTCCCTCACTCACCTTTCCTAGCAAACCGTTGTTTGGCTATGTTACCGCTTTGCTCATCCCCTCTTATAGCGTTGCTAGTTGCAGGTGAAGATGAAATTTGTTCCTTGTTGGAACATGGTTATTATTGGGATATATTATTATATCTTGCTTACTTTAATGCATCTTTATACTTGGTAAAGGGTGGAAGGCTCGGCCTTATGCCTGGTGTTTTGTTCCACTCTTGCCGCCCTAGTTTCTTTCACACCGGTGTTATGTTCCTTGATTTTGCGTTCCTTACGCGGTTGGGTGTTATGGGAACCCCTTGACAGTTCACCTTGAATAAAACTTCTCTAGAAAGGCCCAACCTTGGTTTTACCATTTGCCACCTAAGCCTTTTTCCCTTGGGTTCCGCGGACTCAAGGGTCATCTTTATTTTAAACCCCCGGGCCAGTGCTCCTCTGAGTGTTGGTCCAACCTGTCAGCTGCCGTGGCCACCAGGGGCAACTCTGGTGTGACCTATCCGGTGCTGAACGATATTGGACCATCAGGATTGTCCACATTCGGTGGCCCTGGTGTTGTTTTAATTGTCGAATGTTGTAAGGCTCCTGATCGAGGTTTGTCCTGGGACAAGATATCCGGACGTGAGGCTTGTGATGGCTTGTTTTACACCAGGTTTTGATCTTCGAAAGCCACGCCCGCGGTATGGGCAGATGGGAATTTGTTTAATATCCGGTTGTAGAGAACTTGACACTTAACTTAATTAAAATGAATCAACCGCGTGTGTAGCCGTGATGGTCTCTTTTCGGCGGAGTCCGGAAGAGAACACGGTCTCGTGTTATGCTTGAACGTAAGTAGTTTCAGGATCACTTCTTGATCACTTTAGCTTCTCGACCGTGCTTTGCTTCTCTTCTCGCTCTCTTTTGCGTAAGTTAGCCACCATATATGCTAGTGCTTGCTGCAGCTCCACCTCACTACCCCTTTCCTACCTTAAGCTTAAATATTCTTGATCGCGAGGGTGTGAGATTGCTGAGTCCCCGTGACTCACAGATACTTCCAAAACAGATGCAGGTGCCGATGATGCTAGTGCAGGGGACGCTACCGAACTCAAGTGGGAGTGCGACGAGGATTCGGGCCGTTACTATTTGTCTTTTTCGGATGATCAGTAGAGGAGCCTAGTTGGGGCGATCGGGGATCTAGCATTTGGGGTTGTCTTTATTTATGTTGGTTTCGTAGTCAGACCTTGATTGTATTCTGGATGAGGTATGATATATTTATGTATTGTGTGAAGTGGCGATTGTAAGCCCTTTCTTATTCAGTACATGGGATGTGTAAAGATTACCCCTCTTGTGACATGCCTACCATGCGGTTATGCCTCTAAGTCGTTCTCCGACACGTGGGAGATATAGCCGCATTGTGGGTGTTACAAGTTGGTAATCAGATCCTTCCCCAACTTAGGAGCCCCCTGCTTGATCGAATCGCTGACATTGTTAAGTCTAGAAAAATGTTTTGAGTCTTATAGGATTATATATATCGGAGAGTAGGATTATTTTTACTCCTCAATCCCTTCGTCGCTCTGGTGAAGCCTCCTGACGTAGAGTTTTGACTCTTCTCTTCTCAAATTTCACTAATTTTTTGTAGGATCACGCGGGTATCTTGGAATCGCTCCGATGGTTTTGTGACGAGAACATTGTTCTTGGTGCCTCCTGACATTTAGGGGTTGTGGCAGTGTCCCCAGGAGTTGAGCTCCGAGGTGATGTCATCACAATTTTATCGTTGTAGTTCTGGAATACCTGAGTTCGCCGACATTGAAAATCTCCTTTATGCAGTTGTTGGTGAGATAACCTCGACGCCACCCAGTATTGCGGCGGGAGTTCGGGAGTATTGCCATAACTCGTATAACATATTCTTTTCGAAGGTTGAGGTAAATGATTTCCGAAGGTTTCTTGGTTATGTGTTGAAGGATGGATACAGATGGATGTAGGATTTGCTAGTTTTGGGTGAGATATTATGCTTTCCCTATACCCCAACACTTGATTGCCTAACCAGAAAGTTTCGGGAGTTTCATAGGTGGGAATTCATGTAGATCTAGTATTTCTCCCCGCAGATATTTGGTTTGTGATTGGGTAATCCTTACCAATTATTTGTTCATATTCGTACCTTGTTGCTTTATTCATCTACCCTTATCTAAGTGGCTTCTCAACTTATGGAAGTGTGATGATTTACTTTGGAATTCATTCGTTCATTCTTGTTCGAATGTTAAGGCTATACATTGCAATTTTGATCCATTGATTCTGCTTGAATATATGTCTTTCAAGAAGCTAACGGATGTCAACCTCTTCAGGATGGCTCCTCCAACGCGTCTGAATCCGGAACCTCCGGCACCACCTCCACCTCCGGAGGCATGGCAAGCTGTCATGGCCGCCACCAACGCCAACACTCAGATGCTTTTACAACTCTTGCAAGAGCACAACCAAGGAAATCAAGGCCAAGGCAACAATCAAGCTCAGTTTGCTACCCTCAACCAGTTCCTCGCAAATCAGCCGAAGTCCTTCAGTAACTGTGTCGAGGCCACAGACGCGGATGATTGGCTCATGGATATCTGCAAACATTTTGAGTGTAGAAATGTCAGGCCTGAGGACTTTGTCAAGTTTGCTTCGTTCCAACTCAAAGACCAAGCTGCTGAGTGGTATCAACAATACAAAGATTCCAGAGGAGGTCGTGTGATTACCTGGGATGATTTCCGCCGAGACTTCAAAGCTCACCCCATTCCTCAAAGTGTTGCTGAGAGTAAGCGCGAGGAGTTCCGCAATCTCAAGCAAGGCAGCATGTCTATTTACCAATACAACATCCTGTTTCAGAGGCTCGCTCGCTTCGCCAAACAAGACATCCCTGATGAGAAGAGCATGATTTATCAATTTAGAGGTGGCCTCAGAGAAGATCTGCAACTAGCTCTCGTGCTTTTTGAGCCGACCAAGTATGATGAAGTCTACAACATGGCACTAAGGCAAGAGGTCGCTCAGCTCAAGTGCGATGCTTCTAAGAAGAGAGTCAGGGATGCAACTACATCTTCTTCTTCAACTCAAGTGGCAGCTAAGCAACAGAAATTTTGGTTGCCTCCTCCTCCTCCTTCGTTCCGTCAGCCTTTTCAGTAGAAGAGTAAAGGCGACAATGGATCTTCCCACCCACCCAACCCAGGCTATCAGAACAAAGCTCCATCTCATGCTTCCAAGGTCAAGTGCTCCTTATCACCGTCCGCTCTCAGAGGTTACTTGCAACAAGTGTCAGCAGAAAGGGCACTATGCAAACAAATGCTTCAACCAAAGGCGCCTTCCGTCTCCTCCTCCAGTGAGATCTGCAAGCAATGCAGTGGTCAAGCTTAATTCCAAGTCTGCAAAGGTCAACATGATGAACACAGCTTAGGCAGAGGACTCTTCAGAAGTGATCATGGGTAACCTTCCTATTAATGATATTCCTGCAAAAGTTCTTTTTGACATTGGTGCATCGCTTAGTTTCATCTCAAGACCATTTGCATCAAAGCATGAGTTGGCTTTCCAAGCTTTGCCTAGTCCGTTAGCAGTTGTCTCACCGGGTAAATGCATGAACGCTAACTCCATGGTTCCGGATGTTTCTATCAAGATGGGCGACTATAAGTTTCTATCTTCTCCAATTGTTCTTGGTGACTCGGATATTGATCTAATTCTCGGCATGGACTGGCTTTCTAAGCACAAGGCTCAGCTTGATTGTGCTGCCAGGCAGATTCAATTGACACACTCGTCTGAGGATGTGATCATCTATGCCACTCGTGATGATACCATTCGGCTGTTTTCTCTTAATGAGCAGGGCGAGTTGAATGCCATCTCTCAGATTCCAGTCATTTGTGAATATTAAGACGTCTTTCTAGATGAGATTCCAGGAATGCTTCCTCACCGGCCAGTTGAATTCGTCATCGATCTTGAGCCTGGCACGGAACCTGTTTGCAAACGTCCTTACAAGCTTGGACTAGAAGAGTTGAAGGAGCTGAAGAAACAACTCGATGAACAAGAGCGTATGGGTCTGATCCAGACCGAGTTCTTCTCCATGGGGTTGTGGTGTTCTTTTTGTCAAGAAGAAGGATGGACAGACGACTCTGCGTCGACTACCGTCCATTGAACAAGAAGACAATAAAGAACAAGTACCCACTTCCCAACATCAATGAGCTTTTCGAGCAACTCAAAGGTGCTCAAGTATTCTCCAAGCTTGACCTCCGTATGGGTTATCATCAGATTCACATTCGTGAACAAGATATCCCCAAGACAGCATTCAGAACAAGCTATGGTTCTTATGAATACACTGTCATGTCTTTCGGCCTTGTCAATGCTCCTCCAACGTTCTCTCGCATGATGAACTTCATCTTCAACCCTTACACAAATGATTTCGTCTTGGTGTATCTCGATGATATTTTGGTCTTTTCCAAGAACAAGGAGGATCATGCCAAGCATTTGAGATTGGTGCTGGACAAACTCAGAGAACATCAGTTCTATGCGAAGTTTTCAAAGTGTGAGTTTTGGCTCGATGAGGTTCTCTACCTTGGCCATATCATCTCCACCAAGGGCATAGCTGTTAATCCTGAGAAGGTGTCTGCAATTGTGAATTGGGAACCGCCTCAGAATGTGAAGCAGCTCCGCAGTTTCTTGGGCTTGCAAGCTATTGTCGAAGATTCGTTGAGAATTTCTCTAAGATTGCAAAGCCTCTTTCCAACCTCCTCTAGAAGCATGTGAAGTATGTCTGGACGCCTGAATGTGACATCGCTTTCAACACCCTCAAAGAGAAGTTAGTCACAGCTCCAGTTCTGACTCCTCCTGATGAATCCAAACCATTCGAAGTTTTCTGTGATGCTTCCCTGCAAGGTCTCGGTGCTGTGTTAATGCAAGAGAAGAAAGTTGTGGCCTATACCTCTCGCCAGTTGAAGCCCAATGAAAAGAACTACCCCCCTCATGACCTCGAGTTGGCGGCAGTTGTCCATGCTGTTTTAACATGGAGACATCTCTTGTTGGGAAGGAAAGTGGACATCTTCACTGATCATAAGAGCCTCAAGTACATCTTCACTCAGCCCAACCTCAACCTCAGGCAGACTCGTTGGGTCAAAATGATTCAAGAGTATAATCCGAGTATTGAATATACTCCGGGCAAGGCCAATGTCATTGTAGACGCTTTGAGAAGGAAGGCTTACTGCAACAGTTTAATTCTCAAGCCCTTCCAACCGGATCTTTGTGAAGCTTTCCGCAAACTTAATCTCCAAGTTGTTCCTCAAGGCTTTCTTGCCAACCTCCAAGTCTCTCCTACTTTGGAAGATCAAATTCGTGAGGCACAACTTCTTGATGCAATGGTGAAGAAGGTGAAAAATGGGATTGCCAAGAGCCAACCCAAGTATAAGTGCTATCGCCTTGATGACAAACATACTCTATTCTTCGAGGATCGAATTGTGGTTCCTAAGGGTGATCTACGTAAAGTCATTATGAACGAGGCTCACAATTCCCTCCTATCCATTCATCCTGGAAGTACAAAGATGTACCATGACCTCAAGCAGTCGTATTGGTGGACTCGAATGAAGCGAGAAATTGCTCAGTTCGTGAATGAATGTGATGTCTGCAGAAGAGTGAAAGCAGAACACCAATGGCCAGCTGGTCTCCTCCAACCTCTTGCCATTCCAGAATGGAAGTTTGACCATATTGAGATGGACTTCGTGACTGGATTTCCCAAGTCCAAGCGTGGAAATGATGCTATCTTCGTTGTCATCGACAAGCTTACAAAGTGGCTCATTTTCTTCCTATCAAAGAATCTATCACAGCAGCTCAGTTGGCAGAGCTATATACCTCCAGGATTGTCTCCTTGCACGGCATTCCATAGTTGATATCTTCAGATCGTGGAAGCATATTTACTTCTAAGTTCTGGGACTCCTTTCAGAAGGCCATGGGCACCAACATTCGCTTCAGCACAACCTTCCATCCTCAAACTAGTGGCCAAGTCGAGCGAGTCAATCAAATCCTTGAAGATATGCTCAGGGCTTGTGTCATTTCTTTCGGTATGAAGTGGGAAGATTGTCTTCCATATGCCGAGTTCTCCTACAACAACAGTTTCCAAGCGAGTTCGGGCAAGGCCCCATTCGAGATTCTCTATGGCAGAAAGTGTCGTACTCCTCTTAATTGGTCAGAGACTGGTGAACGCCAACTTCTTGGCAATGACTTAATCACAGAAGCTGAAGAAATGTGTAAAGTCATCCGTGAAAATCTCAAAGCCGCGCAATCGCGCCAGAAGAGTTACTATGATAGCAAGCATCGTGACTTGGCTTTCGAGATCGGAGACCATGTCTACCTCCGTGTCTCTCCAATGAAAGGTACTCGTCGCTTCGGTATCAAAGGGAAGCTTGCCCCTAGATACGTGGGTCCTTTCAAGATCATTGGCAAAAGAGGCGACCTCGCCTATCAACTTGAGCTTCCATCCAACTTTGCAAATGTGCACGACGTGTTTCACGTGTCACAGCTTCGCAAGTGTTTCAAGACTCCTGACCGCACCATCAACTTCGAAGAGATTGATCTCCAAGAAGACATGTCTTATCATGAGCATCCCGTTGCTATTCTTGAAGAAACTGAGCGCAAGACTCGCAACAAGTCAATCAAATTCCTGAAAGTGAAGGTGGTCACACCATTCCGACCGAGAAGCTACCTGGGAATGCGAGGACCACCTCCGTTCCGAATATCCGGAGTTCTTTCAGTCCTAGATCTCGGGACGAGATCCTTTCGTAGTGGTGGAGTGTTGTAACACCCCGGATGTAACTTGCCATATTTGTACTCCGAATCTTGCCTTTTTCGGTGTTAAGTTATGAGATTCCATCGTGGTTGGGTTCTTGTCTTTGTTTTGCATTTTTTACTTGTCATGCATTTCATATCATGTCATCATGTGCATCTCATTTGCATACGTGTTCGTCTCATGCATCCGAGCATTTTCCCCGTTGTCCGTTTTGCAATCCGGCACTCCCTCATGCACCCGGTGCACCCCTCTTGTCTCTTTTCGTGAGCGGGTGTTAAACATTCTCGGAATGGACCGAGATTTGCCAAGCGGCCTTGGTACACCACCGGTAGACCGCCTGTCAAGTTTCGTGCCATTTGGAGTCCGTTTGATACTCCAACGGTTAACCGGGGAACCGTAAAGGCCTCGTGTGTGTTGCAGCCCAACACCCCTCCAAAGTGGCCTAATAAACCATCCAAACCTATCCCATGTCCTCCACCGTCGGATCACGATCGTGTGGCTGAAAACTACACCTCATTTGGACACTCCTACCTCCTTCTAGGTATAAATATGTGCACCCCTCCTCAAATTCGCGGATGAAACCCTAGCATTTTCCCCTCTCCCCCGCCGGACAAAATTCCCGCTGCCGGACATGTCCGCGCCGCTGCCTCCAGCCAACTGGAGCTCGCCACGTCACCCCGCCGCAGTCTCCACCGCGCCGGCCCGCCGGGCCCATCCGTAGCCCACCCGGGCCCGAACAGCCGCCGCTGCCGGAGGCCCGCGCGCCCCCCGCGCCCTCCGGCTGCCGCATATCGCCGGC
Organism: Triticum aestivum; assembly: GCF_018294505.1. Lineage (NCBI taxonomy): Eukaryota > Viridiplantae > Streptophyta > Magnoliopsida > Poales > Poaceae > Triticum > Triticum aestivum. Next base: position 342,983,256 of record NC_057812.1, on the reverse strand, counting down.
GAGCTTCTAGCCGCGCCTGGCGCCGCCCTCCGGGCGCGCCTCCCCACGCCCAACTCCGCCCTCCGCCACCTCCGACCGCGCCTCCCCGCGCCCGGCGCCGCCCTCCGCCGCCTCCGGCCGCGCCTCCCCGTGCCCCGGTGGCCGCCGCCCTCCGCAGGTGGCCTAACCCTCTTCTTCCCCCTCCGGCATCCATCTTCGGCAAGACTCTGGCAAACTCCACATCCAGATCCAGATCCATGTTCAAGGTTGACCCCCGAAATTTTCGAAGTCCTCAAAATATTGCATTCTGGTGCCATGTTCACCCTGCCATAACTTCATGTGTGTAGCTCCGTTTTGTGCGTGCAATATATCAAAATGTTCATCATGATGTGCTCTTCATTTTGTTCCATTGTGCCATGCTTGTTTGAATCCATCTTTATGCTCAAATCATTGATGCAAGAGTGCTATAAATTTTTAGGTGCCGATTCTTATCAGAGTATGAGGTTTTGTCATTTTTGCTACAATTTTTGTGTGCTCCATATGGGCATGAGCTCTACATGTATTTTGGTCTATGCCATGCCATCTTTACAGGGGTGTATGCCATGTATTTTTGTGATCAATGTGGTTACTAGAACAAGCATGCAAAGTAGCCTTCGTGATACTGTTGATTTCAGGATCTCGGGATTTTGGCTAAGTCTTTGTCTGCTGTTATTTTGATGCCATGTAACCATGTTGCTACAGTGTGATCCATGCTTTTTTTGAGTATCTTCAGTAAGGATGATTTTGACATATGGTTGTGCTCTATCCATCCATGCCCCTGTTTGAATTTGTGGAGTGCCCTAGCCTGACTTAATCTTGCTCTACTTTTGCTATAAAATGTTCCTAGCAGATTGTTTACATGTTAATCGATTTTGCCATGGTTGTTGTAGTTGATCCAAGCATGCTATAAACTTGTTCTTGCCATGGTTAGCCTTATGATCATGTCTTCTTGTTGGTAGTATGCTTATATTGTCATGCAATGCCTTGTGGTGAGTGAATCGAGCTTACAAAGAGGAATTCATAATTCTGTTTATGCCATGCCCAGTTTTCTGCCAAGTCTGAATCTGTTAACGAAACATGCTATGTTTACATGGGTGCCATCATATCTTATGATCCTTTTTGGCTTATGGTCAGTAAGGGACTTTTGTTCTATGCTTTGAGTAGATTCATGCCATGCCTTGTTTTGCTATGATATTTTCCTGTAGCATGTTGTTAGCTTGCTATAAACATGTCTTCCTGATGTTAATTCCTGGCATGTTGTTATTTTCACCAAGTCTGTGATGCTGAAATCTTTTGTACTTTTTCCATGCTAGTTTGAACCAGCTATTGCGTGATTTAGCTGTAGATCAGTGTTCATCTTTTGTCAAGCATCTTGAGTAGATCACTGCCATGTGCTTTGTTGCTATGTTGGAGTGCAGTAGCTTAGTTTCTTGTTGCATTCTAGATGGCATCGTGCTGTTAATCGCAGAATTGTGCCATTCTTGTTTTGCTTGCCATTTGCAAACCGTGCATCTGATTCTGGTGATCTTTATATCGATTTCGACCAAAATCATCTCATGTTTACAGCGGCACTCTTGGATTGCCAAGTTGATGCCTTGATCAATATTTTCCTTCCGAAGCACGCATATGCATTGTATATCACATCTCACATATCATGCCATGTTTTGCATCATGTTGTTTGTGCATTGCACCGTGATTGATTGTTGGTCCTTTGCTTGTGTTTTTGCTTTGGATAGAGCCGGGAGACGAGTTCGTGATCGAGGAACCCGTTGAGTACTCTTACGAGGATCAAGCTTTCGTCAACCCGGAGAACTTTGCAGGCAAGATGACCATACCCTCGAAATCACTTCCATCTTTGCTTGCTAGTTGTTAGCCCTATTGCTATGCCGCGATACCTACCACTTGCTATATCATTCCTCCCATATTGCCATGTAAAGCCTCTAACCCACCTTTCCTAGCAAACCATTGTTTGGCTATGTTACCGCTTTGCTCAGCCCCTCTTATAGCGTTGCTAGTTGCAGGTGAAGATGAAGTTTGTTCCTTGTTGGAACATGGTTATTGTTGGGATATCATTATTATATCTTGCTTACTCTAATGCATATTTATACTTGGTAAAGGGTGGAAGGCTCGGCCTTATGCCTGGTGTTTTGTTCCACTCTTGCCGCCCTAGTTTCTGTCATACCGGTGTTATGTTCCTTGATTTTGCGTTCCTTACGCGGTTGGGTGTTATGGGAACCCCTTGACAATTCACCTTGAATAAAACTTCTCTAGCAAGGCCCAACCTTGGTTTTACCATTTGCCACCTAAGACTTTTTCCCTTGGGTTCCACGGACTCAAGGGTCATCTTTATTTTAAACCCCCGGGCCAGTGCTCCTCTGAGTGTTGGTCCAACCTGTCAGCCGCCGGTGGCCACCAGGGGCAACTCTGGGTTGGCCTATCGGAATCTTGGACAATCCGGTGTGCCCTGAGAATGAGATATGTGAAGCTCCTATCGGGATTTGTTGGCACATTCGGGTGACTTTGCTGGTCTTGTTTTACCATTGTCAAAGCCATGCCCGTGGTTATGGGCAAATGGGAATTTGTTAATGTCCGGTTGTAGAGAACTTGACACTTAACTTAATTAAAATGAATCAACCGCATGTGTAGCCGTGATGGTCTCTTTTCAGCGGAGTCTGGGAAGAGAACACAGTCTCGTGTTATGCTTGAACTTAAGTAGCTTTAGGATCACTTCTTGATCACTTTTAGCTTCTCGATCGTTCTTTGCTTCTCTTCTCGCTCTTTTGAGTAAGTTAGCCACCATATATGCTAGTGCTTGCTGCAGCTCAACCTTACTACCTTTCCTACCTTTAAGCTTAAATATTCTTGATCACGAGGGTGTGAGATTGCTGAGTCCCCGTGACTCATAGATACTTCCAAAACAGATGCAGGTGCCGATGATGCCAATGCAGGGGACGCTACCGAACTCAAGTGGGAGTGCGACAAGGATTCGGGCCGTTACTATGTGTCTTTTCCGGATGATCACTAGAGGAGCCTAGTTGGGGCGATTAGGGATCTAGCATTTGGGGTTGTCTTTATTTATGTTGGTTCCGTAGTCCGACCTTGATTGTATTCTGGATGAGGTATGATATATTTATGTATTGTGTGAAGTGGCGATTGTAAGCCAACTCTTTATCCCTTTCTTATTCAGTACATGGGATGTGTAAAGATTACCCCTCTTGTGACATGCCTACCATGCGGTTATGCCTCTAAGTCGTGCTCCGACACGTGGGAGATATAGCCGCATCGTGGGTGTTACAAGTTGGTAATCAGAGCCTTCCCCAACTTAGGAGCCCGCTGCTTGATCGAATCGCTGACGTTGTTAAGTCTAGAAAAATGTTTTGAGTCTTATAGGATTAAATATATCGGAGAGTAGGATTCTTTGTACTCCTCAGTCCCTTCGTCGCTCTGGTGAGGCCTCCTAACATAGAGTTTTGACTCTTCTCTTCTCAAATTTCACTAATTTTTTGTAGGATACCGCGGGTATCTTGGAATCGTTCCGATGGTTTTGTGACGAGAACATTGTTCTTGGTGCCTCCTGGCATTTAGGGGTTGTGGCAGTGTCCCGGGGAGTTGAGCTCCGAGGTGTTGTCATCACAATTTTATCGTTGCAGTTCTGGAATACCTGAGTTCGCCGACATTGAAAATCTCCTTTATGCAGTTGTTGGTGAGATAACCTCGACGCCACCCAGTATTGGGGCGGGAGTTCGGGAGTATTGCCATAACTCGTATAACAGATGCTTTTCGAAGGTTGAGGTAAATGATTTCCGAAGGTTTCTTGGTTATGTGTTGAAGGATGGATACAGATGGATGTAGGATTTGCTAGTTTTGGGTGAGATATTATGCTTTCCCTATACCCCCAACACCTGATTGCCTAACCAGAAAGTTTCGGGAGTTTTATAGATGGGAATTCATGTAGATCTAGTATTTCTTCCCGCAGATATTTGGTTTGTGATTGGGTAATCCTTACCAATTATTTGTTCATATCCGTACCTTGTTGCTTTATTCATCTACCCTTATCTAAGTGGCTTCTCAACTTATGGAAGTGTGATGATTTACTTTGGAATTCATTCGTTCATTCTTGTTCGAATGTTAAGGCTATACGTTGCAATTTTGATCCACTGATTTAGCTTGATTATATGTCTTTCAAGAAGCTAACGGATGTCAACCTCTTCAGGATGGCTCCTCCAACGCGTCTGAATCCGGAACCTCCGGCACCACCTCCACCTCCGGAGGCATGGCAAGCTGTCATGGCCGCCACCAACACCAACACTCAGATGCTTTTACAACTCTTGCAAGAGCGCAACCAAGGAAATCAAGGCTAAGGCAACAATCAAGCTCAGTTTGCTACCCTCAACCAGTTCCTCGCAAATCAGCCGAAGTCCTTCAATAACTGTGTCGAGGCCACAGACGCCGATGATTGGCTCATGGATATCTGCAAACATTTTGAGTGTAGCAATGTCAGGCCTGAGGACTTTGTCAAGTTTTCTTCGTTCCAACTCAAAGACCAAGCTGCTGAGTGGTATCAACAATACAAAGATTCCAGAGGAGGTCGTGTGATTACCTGGGATGATTTCCGCCGAGACTTCAAAGCTCACCACATTCCTCAAAGTGTTGCTGGGAGTAAGCGCGAGGAGTTCCGCAATCTCAAGCAAGGCAGCATGTCTATTTACCAATACAACATCCTGTTTCAGAGGCTCGCTCACTTCGCCAAACAAGACATCCCTGATGAGAAGAGCATGATTTATCAATTTAGAGGTGGCCTCAGAGAAGATCTGCAACTAGCTCTCGTGCTTTTTGAGCCGACCAAGTATGATGAATTCTACAACATTTCACTAAGGCAAGAGGTCGCTCAGCTCAAGTGCGATGCTTCTAAGAAGAGAGTCAGGGATGCAACTACATCTTCTTCTTCAACTCAAGTGGCAGCTAAGCAACAGAAATTCTGGTTGCCTCCTCCTCCTCCTTCGGTCCGTCAGCCTTTTCAGCAGAAGAGTAAAGGCGACAATGGATCTTCCCACCCACCCAACCCAGGCTATCAGAACAAAGCTCCATCTCATGCTTCAAGGTCAAGTGCTCCTTATCACCGTCCGCTCTCAGAGGTTACTTGCAACAAGTGTCAGCAGAAAGGGCACTATGCAAACAAATGCTTCAACCAAAGGCGCCTTCCGTCTCCTCCTCCAGTGAGATCTGCAAGTAATGCAGTGGTCAAGCTTAATTCCAAGTCTGCAAAGGTCAACATGATGAACACAGCTTAGGCAGAGGACTCTTCAGAAGTGATCATGGGTAACCTTCCTATTAATGATATTCCTGCAAAAGTTCTTTTTGACATTGGTGCATCGCTTAGTTTCATCTCAAGACCATTTGCATCAAAACATGAGTTGGCTTTCCAAGCTTTGCCTAGTCCGTTAGCAGTTGTCTCACCGGGTAAACGCATGAACGCTAACTCCATGGTTCCGAATGTTTCTATCAAGATGGGCGACTATAAGTTTCTATCTTCTCCAATTGTTCTTGGTGACTCGGATATTGATCTAATTCTCGGCATGGACTGGCTTTCTAAGCACAAGGCTCAGTTTGATTGTGCTGCCAGGCAGATTCAATTGACACACTCGTCTAAGGATGTGATCATCTATGCCACTCGTGATGATACCATTCGGCTGTTTTCTCTTAATGAGAAGGGCGAGTTGAATGCCATCTCTCAGATTCCAGTCGTTTGTGAATATCAAGACGTCTTTCTAGAAGAGATTCCAGGAATGCCTCCTCACCGGCCAGTTGAATTCGTCATCGATCTTGAGCCTGGCACGGAACCTGTTTGCAAACGTCCTTACAAGCTTGGACTAGAAGAGTTGAAGGAGCTGAAGAAACAACTCGATGAACAAGAGCGTATGGGTCTGATCCAGCCGAGTTCTTCTCCATGGGGTTGTGGTGTTCTTTTTGTTAAGAAGAAGGATGGGACGGAACGACTCTGCGTCAACTACCGTCCATTGAACAAGAAGACAATAAAGAACAAGTACCCACTTCCCAACATCAAGGTGCTTTCCGAGCAACTTAAAGGTGCTCAAGTATTCTCCAAGCTTGACCTCCGTATGGGTTATCATCAGATTCACATTCGTGAACAAGATATCCCCAAGACAGCAATCAGAACAAGCTATGGTTCTTATGAATATACTGTCATGTCTTTCGGCCTTGTCAATGCTCCTCCAACGCTCTCTCGCATGATGAACTTCATCTTCAACCCTTACACAAATGATTTCGTCTTGGTGTATCTCGATGATATTTTGGTTTTTTCCAAGAACAAGGAGGATCATGCCAAGCATTTGAGATTGGTGCTGGACAAACTCAGAGAACATCAGTTCTATGCGAAGTTTTCAAAGTGTGAGTTTTGGCTCGATGAGGTTCTCTACCTTGGCCATATCATCTCAGCCAAGGGCATTGATGTTGATCCTGAGAAGGTGTCTGCAATTGTGAATTGGGAACCGCCTCAGAATGTGAAGCAGCTACACAGCTTTCTTGGGCTTGCAAGCTATTGTCGAAGATTCGTTGAGAATTTCTCTAAGATTGCAAAGCCTCTTTCCAACCTCCTCCAGAAGCACGTCAAGTATGTCTGGACGCCTGAGTGTGACATTGTTCTCAACACCCTCAAAGAGAAGTTAGTCAAAGCTCCTGTTTTGACTCCTCCTGATGAATCCAAACCATTCGAAGTTTTCTGTGATGCTTCCCTGCAAGGTCTCGGTGTTGTGTTAATGCAAGAGAAGAAAGTTGTCGCCTATACCTCTCGCCAGTTGAAGCCCAATGAAAAGAACTACCCCACTCACGACCTCGAGTTGGCGGCAGTTGTCCATGCTCTTTTAACATGGAGACATCTCTTGTTGGGAAGGAAAGTGGACATCTTCACTGATCATAAGAGCCTCAAGTACATATTCACTCAGCCCAACCTCAACCTCAGGCAGACTCGTTGGGTCAAAATGATTCAAGAGTATAATCCGAGTATTGAATATACTCCAGGAAAGGCCAATGTCATTGTAGACGCTTTGAGCAGGAAGGCTTACTACAACAGCTTAATTCTCAAACCCTTCCAACCGGATCTTTGTGAAGCTTTCCGCAAACTTAATCTCCAAGTTGTTCCTCAAGGCTTTCTTGCCAACCTCCAAGTCTCTCCTACTTTGCAAGATCAAATTCGTGAGGCACAACTTCTTGATGCAATGGTCAAGAAGGTGAAAAATGGGATTGCCAAGAGCCAACCCAAGTACAAGTGTTATCGCCTTGATGACAAAGATACTCTATTCTTAGAGGATCGAATTGTGGTTCCCAAGGGTGATCTACGTAAAGTCATTATGAACGAGGCTCACAATTCCCTTCTATCCATTCATCTTGGAAGTACAAAGATGTACCATGACCTCAAGCAGTCGTATTGGTGGACTCGAATGAAGCGAGAAATTGCCCAGTTCGTGAATGAATGTGATGTCTGCAGAAGAGTGAAAGCAGAACACCAACGGCCAGCTGGTCTCCTCCAACCTCTTGCTATTCTAGAATGGAAGTTTGACCATATTGAGATGGACTTCGTGACGGGATTTCCCAAGTCCAAGCGTGGAAATGATGCTATCTTTGTCGTCATCGACAAGCTTACAAAAGTGGCTCATTTTATTCCTATCAAAGAATCTATCACAGCAGCTCAGTTGGCAGAGCTATATACCTCCAGGATTGTCTCCTTGCACGGCATTCCACAGTTGATATCTTCAGATCGTGGAAGCATATTTACTTCTAAGTTCTGGGACTCCTTTCAGAAGGCCATGGGCACCAACATTCGCTTCAGCACAGCCTTCCATCCTCAAACTAGTGGCCAAGTCGAGTGAGTCAACCAAATCCTGGAAGATATGCTCAGGGCTTGTGTCATTTCTTTCGGTATGAAGTGGGAAGATTGTCTTCCATATGCTGAGTTCTCCTACAACAATAGTTTCCAAGCGAGTTCGGGCAAGGCCCCATTCGAGATTCTCTATGGTAGAAAGTGCCGTACTCGTATTAATTGATCAGAGACTGGTGAACGTCAACTTCTTGGAAATGACTTGATCACAGAGGCTGAAGAACTGTGTAAAGTCATTCGTGAAAATCTCAAAGTCGCGGAATCGCGCCAGAAGAGTTACTATGATAGCAAGCATCGTGACTTGGCTTTCGAGATCGGAGACCATGTCTACCGCTGCATCTCTCCAATGAAAGGCACTCGTCGCTTCGGTATCAAAGGGAAGCCTGCCCCTAGATACGTGGGTCCTTTCAAGATCATTGGAAAAAGAGGCGATCTCGCCTATCAACTTGAGCTTCCATCCAACTTCGCAAATGTGCATGATGTGTGTCACGTGTCACAGCTTCGCAAGTGTTTCAAGACTCCTGACCGCACCATCAACTTTGAAGAGATTGATCTCCAAGAAGACATGTCTTATCATGAGCATCCCGTTGCTATTCTTTAAGAAACTGAATGCCAGACTCGCAACAAGTCAATCAAATTCCTGAAAGTGAAGAGGTCACACCATTCCGACCGAGAAGCTACCTGGGAACACGAGGACTACCTCCATTCCGAATATCCGGAGTTCTTTCAGTCCTAGATCTCGGGACGAGATCCTTTCATAGTGGTGGAGTGTTGTAACACCCTGGATGTAACTTGCCATATTTGTACTCCGACTCTTGCCTTTTTTGGCAATAAGTTATGAGATTCCATCGTGGTTGGGTTCTTGTCTTTGTTTTGCATTTTTTACTTGTCATGCATTTCATATCATGTCATCATGTGCATCTCATTTTCATACGTGTTCGTCTCATGCATCCGAGCATTTTCCTCGTTGTCCGTTTTGCAATCCGGCACTCCCTCATGCACCCGGTGCACTCCCTCATGCGGGTGTTAAACATTCTCGGAATGGACCGAGATTTTCCAAGTGGCCTTGGTACACCACCGGTAGACCGCCTGTCAAGTTTCGTGCCATTTGGAGTCCGTTTGATACTCCAACGGTTAACCGGGGAACCGTAAAGGCCTCGTGTGTGTTGCAGCCCAACACCCCTCCAAAGTGGCCTAATAACCCATCCAAACCTATCCCATGTCCTCCGCCATCGGATCACGATCGCGTGGCCGAAAAGTACACGTCATTTGGACACTCCTACCTCTTTCTAGGTATAAATATGTGCACCCCTCCTCAAATTCGCGGATGAAACCCTAGCATTTTCCCCTCTCCGCCGTCGGACAAAATTCCCGCCGCCGGACATGTCCGCGCCACCGCCTCCAGCCAACCGGAGCTCGCCACGTCACCCCACCGCTGTCTCCACCGCGTCGGCCCATTGGGCCCATCCGTAGCCCGCCCGGGCCCGAACTGCCGCCGCCGGAGGCCCGCGCGCCCCCGCGCCCTCCGGCTGCCGCACATCGCCGGCGAGCCTCCGGCCGCGCCTCCCCACGCCCTCCGCCGCCCTCCGCCGCCTCCGGCCGCGCCTCCCCGCGCCCTGGTGGCCGCCGCCCTCCGCAGGTGGCCCGACCCTCTTCTTCCCCCCTCCGACGTCCGTCTCCGGCGAACTCCAGATCCAGATCCATGTTCAAGGTTGACCCCCAAAATTTTCTAAGTCCTCAAAATATTGCATTCTGGTGCTATGTTCACCCTGCCATAATTCATGTGTGTAGCTCCGTTTTGTGCGTGCAATATATCAAAATGTTCATCATGATGTGCTCTTCATTTTATTCCATTGTGCCATGCTTGTTTGAGTCCATCTTGATGCCCAAATCATTGATGCAAGAGTGCTATAAATTGTTAAGTGCTGATTCTATCAGAGTATGAGGTTTTGTCATTTTTGCTACAATTTTTGTGTGCTGCATATGGGCATGAGCTCTACATGTATTTTGGTCTATGCCATGCCATATTTACATGGGTGTATGCCATGTATTTTTGTGATCAATGTGGTGACTAGAACAAGCATGCAAAGTAGCCTTCGTGATATTGTTGATTTCAGGATCTCAGGATTTTGGCTAAGTCTTTGTCTGCTGTTATTTTGATGCCATGTAACCATGTTGCTACAGTGTGATCCATGCTTGTTTTGAGTATCTTCAGTAAGGATGATTTTGACATATGGTTGTGCTCTATCCATTCATGCCCCTGTTTGAATTTATGGAGTGCCCTAGCCTGACTTAATCTTGCTCTACTTTTGCTATAAAATGTTCCTGGCAGATTGTTTACATGTTAATCAATTTTTCCATGGTTGTTGTAGTTGATCCAAGCATGCTATAAACTTGTTCTTGCCATGGTTAGCCTTATGATCATGTCTTCTTGCTGGTAGTATGCTTATCTTGTCATGCAATGCCTTGTGGTAAGTGAATCGAGCTCGCAAAGAGGCCTTCATAATTCTGTTAATGCCATGCCCAGTTTTCTGCTAAGTCTGAATCTATTAACGAAACTTGCTATGTTTACATGGGAGCCATCATATCTTCTGATCCTTTTTGGCTTATGGTCAGTAAGGGACTTTTGTTCTATGCTTTGAGTAGATTCATGCCATGCCTTGTTTTGCTATGATATGTTCCTGTAGCATGTTGTTAGCTTGCTCTAAACATGTCTTCCTGATGTTAATTCCTGGCATGTTGTTATTTTCACTAAGTCTGTGATGCTGATATCTTTTGCAATTTTGCCATGCTAGTTTGAACCTGCTATTGTGTGATTTAGCCGTAGATCAGTGTTCATTTTTGTCAAGCATCTTGAGTAGATCACTGCCATGTGCTTTGTTGCTATGTTGGAGTGCAGTAGCTTAGTTTCTTGTTGCATTCTAGATGGCATCATGCTGTTAATTGTAGAATTGTGCCATTCTTGTTTTGCTTGCCATTTGCAAAGCGTGCATCCGATTCCGATGATCTTTATATCAATTTCGACCAAAATCATCTTATCTTTCCAGCGGCACTCTTGGATTGCCAAGTTGATGCCTTGATCAATCTTTTCCTTCCGGAGCACGCATATGCATTGGATATCACATCTACATATCATGCCATGTGTTGCATCATGTTGTTTGTGCATTGCACCATGATTGATTGTTGGTCCTTTGCTTGTGTTCTTGCTTCGGGTAGAGCCGGGAGATGAGTTCGTGATCGAGGAACCTGTTGAGTACGCTTATGAGGATCAAGCTTTCGTCAACTCGGAGAACTTTGCAGGCAAGATGACCATACCCTCGAAATCACTTCTATCTTTGCTTGCTAGTTGTTCGCTTTATTGCTATGTCGCGATACCTACCACTTGCTATAGCATGCCTCCCATATTGCCATGTCAAGCCTCTAACCCACCTTTCGTAGCAAACCGTTGTTTGGCTATGTTATCGCTTTGCTCAGCCCCTCTTATAGCATTGCTAGTTGTAGGTGAAGATGAAGTTTGTTCCTTGTTGGAACATGGTTATTGTTGGGATATCATTATTATATCTTGATTACTTTAATGCATCTAAACTTGGTAAAGGGTGGAAGGCTCGGCCTTATGCCTGGTGTTTTGTTCCACTCTTGCCGCCCTAGTTTCCGTCATACCGGTGTTATGTTCCTTGATTTTGCATTCCTTACGCGGTTGGGTGTTATGGGAACCCCTTGACAGTTCGCCTTGAATAAAACTCCTCCAGCAAGGCCCAACCTTGGTTTTACCATTTGCCACCTAAACCTTTTCCCTTGGGTTCCGCGGACTCAAGGGTCATCTTTATTTTAAACCCCCGGGCCAGTGTTCCTCTGAGTGTTGGTCCAACCTGTCAGCCGCCGGTGGCCACCAGGGGCAACTCTGGGTTGGCCTATCGGAATCTTGGACAATCCGGGGTGCCCTGAGAACGAGATATGTGCAGCTCCTATCGGGATTTGTCGGCACATTCGGGTGGCTTTCCTGGTCTTGTTTTACCATTGTCGAAATGTCTTGTAACCGGGATTCCGAGACTGATCAGGTCTTCCCGGGAGAAGGAATATCCTTCGTTGATCGTGAGAGCTTGTGATGGGCTAAGTTGGGACACCCTTACAGGGTTTTGAACTTTTGAAAGCCGTGCCTGTTGTTATGGGCAGATGGGATTTTGTTAATGTCCGGTTGTAGAGAACTTGACACTTAACTTAATTAAAATGAATCAACCGTGTGTGTAGCCATGATGGTCTCTTTTCGGCGGAGTCCAGGAAGAGAACACGGTCTCGTGTTATGCTTGAATGTAAGTAGCTTTAGGATCACTTCTTGATCACTTTTAGCTTCTCGACCATTCTTTGCTTCTCTTCTCGCTCTCTTTTGCGTAAGTTAGCCACCATATATGTTAGTGCTTGCTGTAGCTCCACCTCACTACCTTTCCTACCTTTAAGCTTAAATAATCTTGACCGCGAGGGTGTGAGATTGCTGAGTCCCCATGACTCATAGATACTTCCAAAACAGATGCAGGTGCCGATGATGCCAGTGCAGGGGATGCTACCGAACTCAAGTGGGAGTTCGACAAGGATTCGGGCCGTTACTATGTGTCTTTTCCGGATGATCAGTAGAGGAGCCCAGTTGGGGTGATCAGTTATCTAGCATTTGGGGTTGTCTTTATTTATGTTGGTTCCGTAGTCGGACCTTGATTGTATTCTGGACGAGGTATGATATATTTATGTATTGTGTGAAGTGGCGATTGTAAGCCAACTCTTTATCCCTTTCTTATTCAGTACATGGGATGTGTAAATATTACCCCTCTTGCGACATGCCTACCATGCGGTTATGCCTCTAAGTCGTGCTCCAACACGTGGGAGATATAGCCGCATCGTGGGTGTTACATGAGGTGTAGGAAAAAAGATCCAAGTGAGTCAAGTTCTACCTCTAACTCCGGGTTATCATCGTCATCGTCAAGGTTTAACTCGGCGGTCTTCTTCTTGGCGGGTTTCTTGGCCTTGGTCTTGGGACGAGCTGTTTTGGCCGGTTTATCCAATGGTTTGTTCTTCCAGAATGGATCATGACCCTGTTAAAAATTGAAAAGATCATAAGGGAGTATTGAGAATATGGATTGAAACAAGAGTTGGACAGTTCTTACAGCTGGCGGTTTATTTGAAGTGCAGAAAGGACTAAGTCCTGTTTTGTTGCACTCAGCCACCGATTCATTCAACATTTTCTTGACGGCTTCAGTAATTTCAGCATCAGTCAGCTGAATATAAGTGTGGCGTTGAGGGTCTTTCATGTTCCCTGTGTATTCACACATTAACCCAGAGCGATGGCTTACGGGCAGAATACTCCAAGACACCCAGCAACAGACAAAATCGATGCCTGTTAAACCGTTCGCAACAAAGGCTCTGAGCTTCAAAAGCTGTGGTGCATACTTGGCCCGTTCCTTTGCCGTGAGTCTTTGGGGAAGTGGGTGTGTGCTGGTAAGATGGTGAGCACGATAACCCGACAGAGGATTCTCACTAGTTGGAGATGTATCTTGGCAGTAGAACCAAGTTTGATTCCGGTCTTTGGGGTGGCTATGATGGTTAGCGTGAGGGAAGCTGACATCTTTCCTCTTTTGGATGGAAACCCCGCCAAGTTCAGTATTGGGCCCATCTACAAACTCCGTACGGTGGTTTAAATAGTAGAAATCTCTGAACAATTCAACTATGGGATCCTCTTGCAGATAAGATTCACAGAACACTTGAAAGTTGCAAATATTGGATATAGAGTTAGGCCCAATATCTTGAGGGTGCTTTTGGAGGAAATGAAGCACATCACTAATTTTTTTTATCCGGGAGGGCCGAATCCTCAACTCAGGTGGTCAACAAAAACGATCACTTCCCCTTCCTTGGGTCTAGGAGGATTTTCAGGACCAGGGACTCTCCAATGGATGTCTTCCTTTTTGGCTAAAGCGCCAGTGGCAACATACCCATTCAATTCTTCTTCTGTAACCCAGGATGGAACCCAGTTGCAGGAATAAAAGGACTTGGCCATTTATCAGATAGCCTGAAAGAAGATTTGTGTCGGTTTAAAGATTCATGGTTAATCCGTTAAAGGTTAAGAGGCATGCATATGTGTTAAACCGGAGATCGATATTATCAAGTTATGGAGATGAGCAATTGGCGGTTTAAGAAGGGATTAATGGTAGCTAGCGGGTTATTATTTTCTGAGTTAAACCGCCTACACAGACATTGAAAGGATAGATCTGGAAATGGAAAATTTGCTAAGTGGTGAAAAACAGATTTCACAGACTGATCTTATAATTTTGGTTCTAGCGCATGACAGGAAATGACAATATATTCAGGCCTAAATATTGATGCTAACGTAGTTCGTGTGAGCAAGATTATATTTTTACTCCAGAAGAGGTGCTCTGATGAAAAAGGAGCTATAATCATTACCGCACAAGGAAGATAACAAGTTTGGATCAAATATTAGAGCTACGGTGAAGAACAGCGCCGAACCTATATGAGCTCGTACAAACCCTAATGAGATCTATGGAGGGGGAAGGAGGAAGAACTTACCGAGGCTGCTGGAGCGGCGGAGGCGCGCGAGCGAGATCTGAACCAAATCAGGTTGATGCAGTGGTCAAGGGTGATGCAGAGGAGAGGGTCGACGGCGGTGGCTGAGCTCGAGAAGACCGCGTCATGAGGAAGAATATGGAAATGAAGAGGCAACGGGGGAAAGTGAAAAGGACCCCTGGCTCTATTTATAAGGCGAATGGATAAGTGGCATGCGCGGGAATCGAGGAGCTCAAAATTAGATATGTAACCAGGCCAGCGCCTCGATTGTCGGAGGTTCATTAAAATTGAAGGTTCATAAATGATTTTGGATTTGTATATAATTAATGACAGGTGACGTCATGGCGAGTTATCATGATCTCAGAAGATGATGTCATGGCGAGCTACAAGTCTTCGCGAAGGTAATGGAGAAGGAATTTTCTTAAGTGTTGAAGATTGACATGAACAAGTTCAAATCAACCAGGGGCCTAATGTTGGGGATATAACTATTGAGTATAAACTGCCCAGGAGGGGCCGGGTTATGCTCGTGATGATTACCAATATTGAATCCCATGAAGACATAAGAGGATGGCGACTTACGAAGGAGACTTAGTAAGAAGGCCTAAAGCCCGAAGGCGGATTAGGGCCCATAAATGTAAACCACCATATGAGTATAACTTGTATTGTAAGATAGGAAAGAGTAGAGACCGAGCCGGACTTGTTTATGAGCCGGCAAGGAATCTATGAACCGCCGGGCGTTAACCTCTGTATATAAAGGGATGACCCGGCGGTGGTTTGAGGACAAGAAACAATAGATCGAGAGCCGGGTCAAGCGTATTCGCTCCCTGCTCATCGAAACCCTAGCAATACTACCTCTAACTGGATTAGGCTTTTACCTTCACTGTAAGGGGCCAAACCAGTATAAACTCCTCGTGTCCTTTGTCCCGATTAACCCCTTTTAAGCTAACCTCATCGCGATGGCTCCACGACTAAGTCCTCACACTAGGACATCTGCCGTGACAATTCGACAACAGTGGGTGTGCATCCAACTTGCTTGCTCACGAAGACCTAGGGCATTTTAAGGAAGCCCATCAATGGAATATACAAGCCAAGTTCTATAATGAAAAATTCCCACTAGTATATGAAAGTGACAACATAGGAGGCTCTCTATCATGAAGATCATGGTGCTACTTTGAAGCACAAGTGTGGTAAAAGAATAGTAGCATTGCCCCTTCTTTCTTTTTTTATTTGGGACTTTTCTCCTTTTTTATGGCCTCTTTTTTTCTTTTCTTATTTTCGTCCGGAGTCTCATCCCGACTTGTGGGGGAATCATAGTCTCCATCATCCTTTCCTCACATGGGACAATGCTCTAATAATGATGATCATCACACTTTTATTTACTTACAACTCGACACTAGAAAAAAATATGACTCTATGTGAATGCCTCCGGTGGTGTACCGGGATATGCGATGAATCAAGAGTGACATGTATGAAAGAACTATGAACGGTGGCTTTGCCACAAATACGATGTCAACTACATGATCATGTAAAGCAATATGACAATCATGAAGCGTGTCATAATAAATAGAATGGTGGAAAGTTGCATGGCAATATGTCTCGGAATGGCTATGGTAATGCCATAATAAGTAGGTATGGTGGCTGTTTTGAGAAAGTTAAATGGTGGGTTTATGGTACCGGCAAAAATTGCGCGGTACTAGAGAGGCTAGCAATGGTGGAAGGGCGAGAGTGCGTATAATCCATGGACTCAACATTAGTCATAAAGAACTCGCATACTTATTGCAAAAATCTATTAGTTATCGAAACAAAGTACTACGCGCATGCTCCTAGGGGGATAGATTGGTAGGAAAAGACCATCGCTCGTCCCCGACTGCCACTCGTAAGGAAGACAATCAAAAAATAAATCATGCTCCGACTTCATCACATAACGGTTCACCATACGTGCATGCTATGGGAATCACAAACTTTAACATAAGTATCTCTCAAATTCACAACTACTCAACTAGCATGACTCTAATATCACTATATTCATATCTCAAAACAATCATAAAGAATCAAACTTCTCATAGTATTCAATGCACTTTTTATGAAAGTTTTTTATCACACCAATCTTGGATGCCTATCATATTAGGACTAATTTTATAGCCAAAGAAAATTACCATAAGGTTCTAAAAGACTCTCAAAATAATATAAGTGAAGCATGAGAGATCAATAATTTCGATAAAATAAAACCACCACCGTGCTCTTAAAAAGATATAAGTGAAGCACTACAACAAAATTATCTAGCTCAAAAGATATAAGTGAAGCACACAGAGTATTCTAATAAATTCCGATTCATGTGTGTCTCTCCAAAAGGTGTGTACAGCAAGGATGATTGTGGTAAACTAAAAATCAAAGACTCAAATCATACAAGACGCTCCAAGCAAAACACATATCATGTGGTGAATAAAATTATAGCCTCAAGTAAAGTTACCGATGGACGAAGACGAAAGAGGGGATGCCTTCCGGGGCATCCCCAAGCTTAGGATTTTGGTTGTCTTTGAATTTTACCTTGGGGTGCCTTGGGCATCCCCAAGTTTAGGCTCTTTTCACTCCTTATTCCAAAATCCATCAAATTTTTACCCAAAACTTGAAAACTTCACAACACAAAACTCAACAGAAAATCTCATGAGCTCCGTTAGTATAAGAAAACAAATCACCACTTAAGGTACTGTAATGTACTCATTATTTATTTATATTGGTGTCAAACCTACTGTATTCCAACTTCTCTATGGTTCATACCCCCCGATACTAGCCATAGATTTATCAAAATAAGCAAACAACACACGAAAAACAGAATCTGTCAAAAACAAAACAGTCTGTAGTAATTTGTAGGTTTCGAATACTTCTGTGTCTCCAAAAATTATGCCAAATTAGTATGACCTAAATAATTTTTATATTGATCTACTGCAATTGGAGTCAGTATTTTATCGCTCTCTGGCTAAAAATGAAAATTATTCTCGTGAGTGCATACTTTCTGTTCTTATCCAGCAAGATCAAACAACAATCATCCAAGAAGATCCTAAAGGCTTTACTTGGCACAAAACACTAATTAAAACATAAAAAAACAATCATAACAGAGGATAGATGAATTATTTATTACTAAACAGGAACAAAAAGTAAAGAACAAAAATAAAATTGGGTTGCCTCCCAACAAGCGCTATCGTTCAACGCCCCTAGCTAGGCATCTATAATTTTAATGATGCTCGCATCAAAGATAACAATTGAAACACGAAGGGAGCATCATGAAGCATATCAAAATAACATCTAAGTCTAACATAGTTCCTATTCATATGCATTATATAAGCAAACAAATTATCAAGACAAGCAAAAACTAGCATATGCAAGGAAGGAGAAAGAAACAATAGCAATCTCAACATAACGAGAAGTAATTTAGTGACACGAAAATTTCTACAACCATACTTTCCTATCTCATAATAATTACATGTAGGATCATAAGCAAATTCAAAAAAATAGTTATCACATAAAATACTTTCAACATGATCCACATGCATGCAAAGTTGACACTCTTCCAAAATAGTGGGATTAACATTAACTAAAGTCATGACCTCTCTAAACCCACTTTTATCAAAAAAGTCATAAGATTGAGCATTCTCCAAATATGTGGGATCTAAAGTTGACACCCTTCCAAACCCACTTTCAATAATATTGTAAACACTATTATCAATCTCATATTCATCATGGGGCTCAAATAAATTTTCAAACTCAAAAGAAGAATCACCCCAATCATGACCATTGCAACAAGTAGTGGACATAGCAAAACTAGCATCCCCAAGCTTAGGATTTTGCGTATTATTAGCACAATTGACATTAATAGAATTTATAATAAAATCATTGCAATCATGCTTTTTATTCAAAGATCTACCGTGAATCACTTGATAAAGCACTTCATCACAATTTTTAGATTCACGAATTTCAAGCAAAACCTCATAAAGATAATCTAGTACACTCAGCTCACTAGCAATTGGTTCATCATAATTGGATCTCTTAAAAAGATTGGCAAGCAGATGAGGATCCATATCAATAGATATTTAGCAAGCGAAGATGCAAGCTAATAGAAGGCACATGGTAACACAAGCAAACAGAAGGACGAATGGTAGAGGCGCGAATAAAACGGCGAAGGTGAAGTGGGGGAGAGGAAAACGAGAGGCAAATGGCAAATAATGTAATGCGAGGGATAAGAGTTTGTGATGGGTACTTGGTATGTCTTGACTTGTGCATAGGTCTCCCCGGCAACGGCGCCAGAAATCCTTCTTGAGCATGCATTGGTTTTCCCTTGAAGAGGAAAGGGCGATGCAGCAAAGTAGCATAAGTATTTCCCTCAGTTTTTTAGAACCAAGGTATCGATCCAGTAGGAGATAACATGCAAGTCACCTAGTACCTGCACAAACAATCAAGAACCTCTCAACCAACGCGATAAATGGGTTGTCAATCCCTTCACGGTCCCTTGCGAAAGTGAGATCTGATAAAGATAGTAAGGTAAATATTTTTGGTATTTTTGATCAAAATATATTTACCTTACTATCTTTGTCAGATCTCACTTTCACAAGAGACCGTGAAGGGATTGACAACCCCTTTATCGCGTTGGTTGAGAGGTTCTTGATTGTTTGTGCAGGTACTAGGTGACTTGCGTGTTATCTCCTACTGGATTGATACCTTGGTTCTAAAAAACCGAGGGAAATACTTATGCTACTTTGCTACATCACCCTTTCCTCTTCAAGGGAAAACCAATGCATGCTCAAGAAGGATTTCTGGCGCCATTGCCGGGGAGATCTACGCTCAAGTCAAGACATACCAAGTACCCATCATAAACCCTTCTCCCTCGCATTACATTATTTGCCATTTGCCTCTCGTTTTCCTCTCCCCCACTTCACCTTTTCCATTTTATTCGCCCCTTTTCCGTTCACCTCTTTTCGCTCGCTTCTTGTGTGATTGTGTGTTGGATTGTTTGTTTGTCACGCCAAGATAATACTAAATTATGTGACTTTTCCAATACCAACAACAATGATTTTATTAGCACTCCGATTGCTCCTATTACCGATGTTGAATCTTGTGAAATTAATGCTGCTTTGTTGAATCTTGTCATGAAATATCAAATTCCTGGCGTTCCTAGTGAAGATGCCGCTACCCATCTAAACAACTTCATTGATTTATGTGGTATGCAAAAGAAGAAAGATGTGGATAATGATATTGTTAAATTGACGCTATTTCTGTTTTCCCTTAGAGATCGTGCTAAAACTTGGTTCTCTTCTTTGCCTAAAAATAGTATTGATTCATGGAATAAGTGCAAGGATGCTTTTATCTCTAAGTATTTTCCTCCCGCTAAGATCATCTCTCTTAGAAACGATATTATGAATTTTAAGCAACTTGATCATGAGCATGTTGCACAAGCTTGGGAGAGGATGAAATTAATGATACGTAATTGCCCTACACAAGGTTTGAATTTATGGATGAATATACAAATTTTTTATGCCGGATTGAATTTTGCTTCTAGAAATCTTTTAGATTCGACCACGGAAGGCACTTTTATGGAAATCAATTTAGGAGAAGCTACTAAACTCCTAGATAATATTATGGTTAATTATTCTCAATGGCACACCGAAAGATCCACTAGTAAAAAGGTTCATGCGATTGAAGGGATTAATGTTTTGAGTGGAAAGATGGATGAACTTATGAAATTGTTTGCTAATAAGAGTGTTTATTCTAATCCTAATGATATGCCTTTGTCCACTTTGATTGAGAATAATAATGAATCCATGGATGTGAATTTTGTTGGTAGGAACAATTTTGGTAACAACCCGTATAGAGGAAATTTCAATTCTAGGTCATTTCCTAATAATTCCTCTAATAATTATGGTAATTCCTACAACAACTCTTATGGAAATTTTAATAAGATGCCCTCTGATTTTGAGTCTAGTGTTAAAGAATTTATGAGTTTGCAAAAGGATTTCATTGCTTTGGTTGAAGAAAAATTGCTTAAGATTGATGAGTTGGCTAGGAACGTGGATAGAATTTCTCTTGATGTTGATTCTTTGAAACTTAGATCTATTCCACCTAAGCATGATATCAATGAGTCTCTCAAAGCCATGAAAATTTCCATTGATGAAAGCAAAGAAAGAACCGCTAGGATGCGTGCTAAAAAGATTGCTTTGCGAAAGCGTGTTCTTCTAGTTTTCATGATAATAATGACGAAGATCTAAAAGTGATTGATGTGTCTCCTATTAAATATTTGTTTTCCAATATGAATCTTGATAAACATGGGACTAGAGATGAGTCAAGTTTAGTTAAAAGGCGTCCCAATGATTCGGAGTTTTTAGATCTTGATAATAAAACTGGGATTGGAGAGGTCAAAACTTTACATAGCGATGAACCCACTATTTTGGATTTCAAGGAATTTTATTATGATAATTGCTCTTTGATAGATTGTATTTCCTTGTTGCAATCCGTGTTAAATTCTCCTCATGCTTATGATCAAAATAAAGCTTTTACTAAACATATCGTTGATGCTTTAATCCAATCCTATGAAGAAAAGCTTGAAGTAGAAGTTTCTATTCCTAGAAAACTTTATGATGAGTGGAAACCTACTATTAAAATTAATATTAAAGATTATGAATGCTATGCTTTGTGTGATTTGGGTGCTAGTGTTTCCACGATTCCAAAAACTCGGTGTGATGTGTTAGGTTTCCGTGATTTTGATGACTGTTCTTTAAATTTGCACCTTGCGGATTCCACCAATAAGAAACCTATGGGAAGGATTAATGATGTTCTTATTGTTGCAAATAGGAATTATGTGCCCGTAGATTTCATTGTTCTTGATATAGTTTGCAATCCTACATGTCCTATTATTCTTGGTAGACCTTTCCTTAGAACGATTCATACAATTATTGACATGAAAGAAGGAAATATTAGATTCCAATTTCCGTTAAGGAAAGGCATGGAACACTTTCCTAGAAAGAAAATTAAATTGCCTTATGAATTAATTATGAGAGCCACTTATGGATTGCATACCAAAGATGACAATATCTAGATCTATTCTTGCTTTTATGCCTAGCTAGGGGCGTTAAACGATAGCGCTTGTTGGGAGGCAACCCAATTTTATTTTTGTTCTTTACTTTTTGTTCCTGTTTAGTAATAAATAATTCATCTAGCCTCTGTTATGATTGTGTTTTTATGTTTTAATTAGTGTTTGTGCCAAGTAAAACCTTTAGGATCTTCTTGGGTGATTGTTGTTTGATCTTGCTGATAAAAACAGAAAGTATGCGCTCACGAGAATAATTTTCACTTTTTACTAGAGAGCGATAAAGTACCAATTCCAAGTGCAGTAGATCAATATACAAATTATTTAGGCCGTCCTAATGTTTCAGAATTTTTGGAGTTACAGAAGTATTCGAAACCTCCAGATTGCTACAGTATGAAACAATTGCTTGGCTTGTCATCGGGGTTGTGCATGATGGGAGCATTTTGTGTGATGGAGATGAAGCATGGCCAAACTATATGATTTTGTAGGGATGAGCTTTCTTTGGCTATGTTACTTTGAGAAGACATAATTGCTTGGCTAGTATGCTTGACGTATTATTACTTTTATGTCAATACTAAACTTTTGTCTTGAATCTATTGAATCTGAACATTCATGCCACAATAAAGGAAATTACATTGAAAATTATGTTAGGTAGCATTCCACATCAAAAATTCTGTTTTATCATTTACCTACTCGAGGACGCAGGAATTAAGCTTGGGGATGCTTGATACGTCTCCAACGTATCTATATTTTTTGATTGTTCCATGCTATTATATTATCTGTTTTGGATGTTTAATGGGCTTTAATATGCACTTTTATATTATTTTCGGGACTAACCTATTAACCAGAGTCCCAGTGCCAGTTTCTGTTTTTGGGATTCCCAAGGCACCCCAAGGTAACATTCAAGGATAACCAAAAGCCTAAGCTTGGGGATGCCCCGGAAGGCATCCCCTCTTTCGTCTTCTTCTATCGGTAACTTTACTTGAGGCTATATTTTTATTCACCACATGATATGTGTTTTGCTTGGAGCGTCTTGTATGGTTTGAGTCTTTGCTTTTTAGTTTACCACAATCATCCTTGCTGTACACACCTTTTGGGAGAGACACACATGAATGGGAATTTATTAGAATACTCTATGTGCTTCACTTATATCTTTTGAGCTAGATAATTTTGCTCTAGTACTTCACTTATATCTTTTAGAGCACGGTGGTGGTTTTATTTTATAGAAATTATTGATCTCTCATGCTTCACTTATATTATTTTGAGAGTCATCTAGAACAACATTGTAATTTGCCTTGGTTATAAAATTAGTCCTAATATGATAGGCATCCAAGATGGGTATAATAAAAACTATCATAAAAAGTGCATTGAATACAATGAGAAGTTGTATGCTTGATGATTGTTTTGAGATATGAAGATGGTGATATTAGAGTCATGCTAGTTGAGTAGTTGTGAATATGATAAATACTTGTTCTAAAGTTTGTGATTCCCATAGCATGCACGTATGGTGAACCGTTATGTGATGAAGTCGGAGCATGATTTATTTATTGATTGTCTTCCTTATGAGTGGCGGTCGGGGACGAGCGATGGTCTTTTCCTACCAATCTATCCCCCTAGGAGCATGCGCGTAGTACTTTGTTTCAATAACTAATAAATTTTGCAATAAGCATGTGAGTTCTTTATGACTAATGTTGAGTCCATGGATTATACGCACTCTCACCCTTCCACCATTGCTAGCCTCTCTAGTACCGTGCAACTTTTGCCGGTGCCATAAACCCACCATATACCTTCCTCAAAATAGCCACCATACCTACCTATTATGGCATTTCCATAGCCATTCTGAGATATATTGTCATGCAACTTTCCACCGTTCCATTATTATGACACACTTCATCATTGTCATATTGCTTTGCATGATCATGTAGTTGACATCGTATTTGTGGAAAAGCCACCGTTCATAATTCTTTCATACATGTTACTCATGAGTCATTGCACATCCCGGTACACCGCCAGAGGCATTGCCATAGAGTCATATTTTGTTCTAAGTATTGAGTTGTAATCTTTGAGTTGTAAGTAAATAGAAGTGTGATGATTATCGTTATTATAGGATTGTCCCAAGTGAGGAAAGGATGATGGAGACTATGATTCCCCCACAAGTCGGGATGAGACTTTGGGCGAAAAATAAAAATAAAAAAATAGAGAAAAGAGGCCATAAAAAAGGAAGAAGAAGGCCCACATAAAAAAAATAAAAAAAATAAAAAAATGAGAGAAAAAGAGAGAAGGGACAATGTTACTATCCTTTTACCGCACTTATGCTTCAAAGTAGCACCATGATATTCATGACAGAGAGTCTCCTATGTTGTCACTTTCATATACTAGTGGGAATTTTACATTATAGAACTTGGCTTGTATATTCCAATGACGGGCTTCCTCAAAATGCCCTAGGTCTTCGTGAGCAAGCGGGTTGGATGCACACCCACTTAGTTTCTTTTTGAGCTTTCATACACTTATAGCTCTAGTGCATCCTTTGCATGGAAATCCCTACTCACTCACATTGATATCTATTGATGGGCATCTCCATAGCCCATTGATAAGCCTAGTTGATGTGAGACTGTCTTCTCCACAACCACCATTCTATTCCACATATAGTGCTATGTCCATGGCTCACGCTCGTGTATTGCGTGAACATTGAAAAAGTTTGAGAACATCAAAAGTATGAAACAATTGCTTGGCTTGTCATTGGGGTTGTGCATGATTTAAATACTTTGTGTGATGAAGATGGAGCATATCCAGACTATATGATTTTGTAGGGATAACTTTCTTTGGCCATGTTATTTTGAGAAAACATAATTGCTTTGTTAGTATGCTTGAAGTATTATTATTTTTATGTCAATATTAAACTTTTGTCTTGAATCTTTCGGATCTGAACATTCATGCCACAATAAAGAATGTTACATTGAGAATTATTCTAGGTAGCATTCCACATCAAAAATTCTGTTTTTATCATTTACCTACTCGAGGACGAGCAGAATTAAGCATGGGGATGCTTGATACGTCTCCAACGTATCTATAATTTTTGATTGTCCCATGCTATTATATTATCTGTTTTGGATGTTAATGGGCTTATTTATACACTTCTATATTATTTTTCGGACTACCCTACTAACCCAAGGCCCAGTGCAAATTGCTGTTTTTTTGCCCATTTCAGTGTTTCGCAGAAAAGGAATATCAAACGGAATCCAAACGGAATGAAACCTTCGGGAGAGTTATTTTTGGAACAAACGTGATCCAGGGGACTTGGAGTGGACGTCAAGCAACCTACGAGGAGGCCATGAGGCAGGGGGCGCGCCTACCCCTGGGTGCGCCCTCCACCCTCGTGGGCCCCTCGTGGCTCCAGCGACCTACTTCTTCCTCCTATATATGTCCACATACCCCGAAAACATCCAGGAGCACCACGAAACCCTATTTCCACCGCCGCAACCTTTTGTACCCAGGAGATCCCATCTTGGGGCCTTTTCCGGAGCTCCACCGGAGGGGGCATTGATCACGGAGGGCTTCTACATCAAGACCATAGCCTCTCCGATGATGTGTGAGTAGTTTACCTCAAACCTTCAGGTCCATAGTTATTAGGTAGATGGCTTCTTCTCTCTCTTTCGATCTCAATACAATGTTCTCCTCAATCTTCTTGGAGATCTATTTGATGTAACTTTTTTTGCAGTGTGTTTGCCGAGATCCGATGAATTGTGGGTTTATGATCAAGATTATCTACGAACAATATTTGATTCTTCTCTGGAATCTTTTATGTATGATTGGTTATCTTTGCAAGTCTCTTCGAATTATCAGTTTGGTTTGGCCTACTAGATTGATATTTCTTGCAATGGGAGAAGTGCTTAGCTTTGGGTTCAATCTTGCGGCGTCCTTTCCCAGTGACAGCAGGGGCAACAAGGCACATATTGTATTGTTGCCATCAAGGATAAAAAGATGGGGTTTATATCATATTGATTGAGTTTATTCCTCTACATCATGTCATCTTGCCTAATGCATTACTCTGTTCATATGAAATTAATACTCTAGATGCATACTGGATAGCAGTCAATGTGTGTAGTAATAGTAGTAGATGCAGAATCATTTCGGTCTACTTGTGGCGGACGTGATGCCTATATACATGGTCATGCCTAGATATTCTCATAATCATTCACTTTTTTATCAATTGCTCGACAGTAATTTGTTCACCCACCGTAATACTTATGCTATCTTGAGAGAAGCCACTAGTGAAATCTATGTTCCCTGGGCTATCTTTTATCATATAAGTTTCCAATCTATTTTATTTTGCAATCTTTACATTCAATCTATATCATAAAAATACGAAAAATATTTATCTTACTATTACTATCTCTATCAGATCTCACTCTCGTAAGTGATCGTGAAGGGATTGACAACCCCTTTATCGCGTTGGTTGCGAGGTTCTTATTTGTTTGTGTAGGTACGAGGCACTTGCGCGTAGTCTCCTACTAGTGTCACATCCTAGCTAGTCATGCATTAGAGTGTTGCATCATGTCTACCTTTCATCAGAAACTTGAATTGGGGAAGACAGAACCCCCAGCACCCCCTCTGGAATCAACTAAGGTTTACTAAAAATATTTTCAATGAACCTGAAATGCCCTTCTAAAAAGTTCACTCTCTTTGTCTTGGGTTAGAACCTCTGGCATAATTGGTGCACATTTTTCTAGGTCAACAGAAGGTCATTGAATTAAATCATATGTAATTTGCATTTGGGCATTTGAATGCTAGTAAATATTTTAAATGCTCAAATAATTCTGAAGATAAGTGTGGGCTGTTGGAAATATTCTAAACAGAGCCTCTGATTATTTTCAAGATTTTTAGAAGTGCCTAGCTATTTTTAATAAAGCCACAAACCTACAGAAAAATAGAAAACATAAATTAAAAGAGAGGGAGAGAACTTACCTGGCCGCAGCCCATCAGCCGGCCCACTTGGCGGCCCAGTGCTGTGCTGGCCCATGCCAGCCAGCTGCTTCGTCCCCGCCAGGCAGGCACAGAGCTGACGCCGGCGAGCGCGAGCTCGCCACGGCGCCAGCAGCTTTCCACTTCGCGCGCCTGGACGCTGGATAGGCTCCACGTCGCCGCCCCAACCTCGTGGACACCTCACTCGCCCCCCTGCCTCTCTCGCTCGCTCTCCCGCACCATGGCCGACGCACCTGCCGCCACACCGCCGCCATAGTCGCGCCCTCCGTCATCCCCGCGCCGAGCCACCGTGTCCAGAAGCTCCGCCTCCCTCCACTCCTTCGAGCAAGCCGAGCCCCGAGCGCTCGCTTGCCCCGCCGCCTCTGCAACAACCTCGCCTGACTCCGCCATCGCCGGAGATCCTCTTCGTCGTCGCCACCGCATCAGCTCGTCCCCGACCGCGCCGTCCATTCCTACGTGACCGCCGTGAGCTCAGCTACCTCCCCATCCTCTCCGTTTGCTTTCTCGTGCACCGTAGAAACTGCACGAAGCTTCACCGCACGCGCCACCGCCGATCTCGTCGCCGACGTGTCTCCGGCCAACCACCGGCCACGCCACCGTGTCCAACACACTCACTGCACCCCCAGGAGGTCGTAGCACCCCTCTGTGCCCCCTGCCGTGCCTCATAACGCCGTTTCCGTGCACGCCCGAACTCCGGCCTTCGCCTGGCTCGGCGCCGGCTTCATCTCCG
Organism: Triticum aestivum; assembly: GCF_018294505.1. NCBI lineage: Eukaryota > Viridiplantae > Streptophyta > Magnoliopsida > Poales > Poaceae > Triticum > Triticum aestivum. The sequence continues at coordinate 342,955,992 of NC_057812.1, read as the reverse complement.
GCCACCCCCGCACACACCGCTTGCTCCACTCGGCGCGCGAGTTCACCAGCAGCACGTAGATGCCCTCCGCCGGCCATTTGGTCGCCGGAGGAGGAATCCCGACGCCCTCCGCCGCGTCTGTCCTCGCCGGCGGCTTAACACCGGTGGGTTTGACCCGTTGACCTTGACTGGGTGGGCCCAGGTTGACTCCCCTGAGTCTATGACAAGTGGGCCCCCCTCTGCTAATTAACCCAGATTAGTTTTAACTAAATTTAGTTAGTTTAAATAACTGCTGACACGCGGGACCCACTAGTCAGGTTGACCTGGACGTCCCCGTTGACCACTGACGTCACCCTGACGCACTGCTGACGCAATAACTAATTTCTGGATTTATTTTTATATAGAGAATTCCAGAAATTGTTGCAAACTTTAAATAATCATAGAAATTAATCTGTAACTCCAAATGAAAAGATTTATATATGAATTTTGATCAGAAAAATTCAGTCTATCCATTGGTAATGGTTTCATGCATGACAAAACAAGTTAACATTGCTGTTTAAGCAAAATAAGATAATGCACTAATATGGCTATGTTAAATGAACTAACATTTGAATCTTTGATTCAAATGGGTTCATTCCTTTCTGTTTTAGATTGCATTAGGCCAAGACACATTCATTTTGCCATGTCATAGCATGCATCATATTGTTGCATATTGTCATGTTTTGATTATGTTCGGTGTGTCTTTCGTGGTAGGTTCTGCCTCCGAGGATAACCCCGAATATCCGTCTGAAGGGCAGTACCCTACTACCACTACATTAGGCAAGCAACCCCATTTATCATATCGATACAATCCCATGTTCTCGCCTCTGCTCTCATTTACTGCACTAAGACAACAATGTTTCAAACTGCTGTGTGCTACGGTAGTTGAACCCTTATCCTCTCCATGACCTGTCATTGCCATAGTAACTAGATGAAACCCACTAGCATGTGTAGGAGTTGATTGAGCCATGTATGTGTTTCCTACCTTGCTATGCCTGCTATGCTTAGAGTTGTGTCAGGTCTGGTTCATCTGGGTGATGGGCTAGAGTGAAATGATTATGTCGATAATGTGAGGGATGTGTTGAACATGTTTTGGTAAAGGTATCGATGAGAGGCCATGTAGGAGTACATGGTGGGTTGTTTCCTTGAGGCCGTCCATAAGAACTGAGATCTGTATGCGTGATTTAAGATTCAGCTACTACCACACATTGGGCCCTGAAATATGACCCCGCTTGACTTACTGACCCCTCTCGTCCTCTGTCCAGGAGTTGCAACTAGTTTTTGGTGTTTATAGGTTACGTGTTGGCGGCCGTGCGTAGCGCTGACCCTAGGGGTGGGCTATGATGCGGTAGATACACCGTGGCACGGTGTACCGAGTCGCCTGTTTGGTGTCTCGGGAACCCTGCACACATCGTTTGGGGCCGTTGAGGACACCCCAGCCAGATTTCCTTGCGGATGGAACTTGAATAGGCGATAAACCTGGACTAGAGACTTGTGCGGTTAGTCAGGTCGTGGTCTACACCCACGTCGGTTTTCGCTTGAAGTCTGCCGAGCACATGTCGTGTGCAGACGCTAAGTGGTGGAAACATGTGTGATGAAGTACACCCCTGCAGGGTATAAAATTATTCGAATAGCCGCGTCCGCGGTAAAGGACTACTTGGTTGCCTATACAGTTCATGACAAGTTAATGGATACTACTAAAAGACTCAAGATAAGTGTGAGTACCGAGGATGGCCCTCTCGTAGGATGATGAGGGAGGATCCCCGGTGGAGTATTGTGTTGGTGATTAGTGGACTCGTGTGCAAAAACTATTTTACTAGTGGTGTCCCGTAGCATAGCTTAGCCAAGAGTCAAAGCTGGCTTGCTGCAATAACTCCACCACCTTCTTGAGAATGAGCATGTATAGTAGGTTCTGATGTAAGACTTGCTGAGTACCTTTGTACTCATGTTTGCTTAATTACTGTTTTCAGACGACAACACCGCCCCCTCCGATGGGTTTTATGTAGATCTCGACGTCGATGAGTGACTTGCCACCCAGGTGGTGATCCTGGCCACGGAGGGCCCTATGTAGATAGACAGGCTTCGAGAAGCCTTCTTTCTTTCTAGTGTCTGTACTCAGACTATTTGCTTCCGCATGTGCTTGTACGCTTGTATGACTTGAGTGTCGGGTCATGTGACCCCTACCTGTATGAACTTGTTATGTATGGCTCTCTGGAGCCTTTAAATAAAGTACTTGAGTTGTAGAGTTTTGTTGTGATGCCATGTTGTATTTGCACATATCAAGCATATTGTGTGTATGATTGAAATGCTTGGTATGTGTGGGATCCGACAATCTAGTTGTTTATCCTTGGCAGTCTTTCTTATGGGGAAATGTAGTCTAGTGTTCCTCGAGCCATAGTAGTCCGCTACAGCCCGGTTCACCGGAGTCCTGCTAGCCCAGCACTACTGCTCAGGACACTTGACTGGCCGACATGTGTTTCACTTCGTTCCTATGTCTGTCCCTTTGGGGAAATGTCACGCGGTGAAATCCGGAGTCCTGCCTAGCCTGCTACAGCCCGGGTTCCCCGGAGTCCTGTTAGCCCAGTGCTATAGCCCGGATTCACTTGCTGATGACCGACATGCTCGATGTGATTCATGTATGTCTGTCTCCATAGGTTTGTGTCGCTTTGGGTTCACAACTAGCCATGTCGCCCCGGGTTCTCCGTCATATGGATGCTAGCGACACTATCATATACGTGAGCCAAAAGGCGCAAACGGTTCCGGGCCATGATAAGGCGACACCCGTGGGGATACCGTGCGTGAGGCCGCAATGTGATATGAGGTGTTACCAGCTAGATCGATGTGACTTGGAATCGGGGTCCTAACAGCATTGGCATCAGAGCCGGACTGCCTGTAGGTTTGTTGAGCCAAACTGGTCGATGTCGAGTCTAGAAATGCTTTAGTTATATGTAGGGGAATTGATTGTGGGAGGGAACATAAGGCTCTTTTACTCCTTTACCTTATGCCCTCTGATCTGTGTCATTCTCTTCTCTTTCTACGTGGGTTAAGGAGTAGGCTCTCTTCTTCTGTCAGTTTCTTGTGTTACTAATCTGTAGTAGGTTATATGATTGTTGTTACAAGCCTCAGTACAGTTTCTACTACTTTTAGTATGTTGCCAGTTGAATCAGAACCCTGATATGATGTTGTTGAGTGGTATTGCAAACTGTTGTGGATGTCTCAAATCTTTTTCTTAGCATTTACAGCCGTTATGTTGTCCAATTTTCCCTAGAAATTCTAATGTCTTTGCATTGTGGTTGTGCTTTCAGATGGCCACTCGTGCTCAAAACCAAGTGGTTCGCCTGACCCGGTGCCTCGATGTGCCTGGTCATACTGCTATGTTAGTCTGGGTAATGATCGAGACGGGTTACCGTTGGTATCCCGAATACAATGTCGAAGAGCAATTCCGAGACTTTAATCAAAGCCAATATTTCTGCACCGTCAGGATATTTCCTTCTTATCCTAGATCTACCGAGCCCCTCCACTGTTCCTATGGACTCGGGGTTACTGTTGAGATGGCTGTGCAGGATGCTGCCTATTCCATGATGACCATCATGCGAGTCCGGACTGGCCTGCTTCGGAACACCAACTTCCGTTATATGCCAGCTTCACTCCCGGGAGCGCAAGGGTATCTCCAGGCTATCTATGCTGACTCCACACGTGAGGACTCACTAACTCGCACCACTGCCGAGATGCTCGAGGATAAGGACCGAGAGAATCGGGCCTTGAGACTGGAGCTTTTCAACACCCGTGCTGATCATTGGGCCACTTTGACTCGGTTTGCACCTGCTGTGCAACCTGGATGTATGGATACAAGGGATCTGTATCCTGTGAGATCGGCTCTGCCAGACATGGTGGATTGGCGTGATGTGGGAGGCATCACCCCACCCCGTGGTCCCCGCAGGCCACCATTTGTTGGTCAAAGACCTCATCCTAGCCCCTATGGTCCACAAGCTCCTCAGGACCGTCTGTTCCCGGATGATCACGTTGAACTTCCAGGCTATGGAGGTGACTTCTATGAGGACTACTACGAAGCTGTCTGAGTTAGTAGTAGTGTCACTAGTATTGTAATAGTTGTATCTCCACTGTCTTGCGTGACTTGTGGAATATGACTTAGTGTGTAATCAATTCTGGAGGTGTAGAAAAATAATGTATAGGAGCTTGGAATGCCTCCGATGAGATGTAACGTCTTTCATCATAGTTGTACTGTAGCCTGGGCTTGTACTAAACTATGTATGGTGTGTATGACCGTTGGTATATATATGGCAGTTCTATATTACCATGTCATACGGATGAACATCTCTGCATTTCGTGTTATCCATTACATTCTGCACTTCCTTGCTAAGTTGTGCCATCCTTATCTAAACCGTTGTCTTGTTTTCTCCTAGGATGGTCAACACCCGCAGCAACCCTGCTGCCCCGGAGCAGGGGGAAGCCAGTGCAGTTAGGGGTGAAAATCTGCCTCACCCGCCTTCTCTGGCCGAAGTGATGCTGGAGGCGGAAAGAAACAAGCGTGAGACTAACCGCTTGCTGGAGCGGATTGAGTAGAACACTGCATGCCATGAGTGAAATGACTTGGTGTCAATCAATGACTTCATCAAGTTATACCCACCAAAGTTTAACCATTCCGTCGAGCCCCTCGACGCGGATGACTGGCTTCACAGCATCACCCACAAGCTACGTTCTGCCAACGTAGCCGAAGCTGATAAGGTTACTTATGCTGCCTATCACCTCGAAGGCCCTGCTAGCCTTTGGTGGGAAAATTTTTAAGCTATGCGCCCGGTCGGCCAAATCACTACTTGGGCTGAATTTAGTGAGGCTTTCTGTGAGCATCACATCCCGGAAGGTCTCATAGATCGCAAGAGGGAAGAGTTCTGCAATTTCACCCAAGGAAGACTGACCGTGAATGCATATAGTCGTGAATTTGGGAATCTGGCACGATATGCTCCTGAAGAGGTATCCACCAACGCTAAGAAGCAGGCAAGGTTCCGCAAGGGACTTAGCCCTGAGCTTTGCCGCGATCTTCGTCTGCACGAGTGCACCTCCTTTCAGAAGTTGGTCAATAAAGCCATCAGTGCTGAGACAGGCCAGTCTGACTATGACGCTTCACGCAAGCACTCTCGTGATTTTGGCTCTTCATCCGGCTCTGGATCTTAGAAGCGCCGGGTGTGGATTCCAAGCACGGCACTGCCACCCAGGTTCATTCCGAGGCCATCCTTTGAGGCGCCTCGTCCCAACCAGCAGTTTGCACCGCCCAAGCCTTATGGTGGCCTCGCTGCTAATGCTGCTCCATGCCCCAATGTTGTGACATGTTTCAAGTGTGGAGAGCCGGGTCACTATAGTCGAGAGTGTCCCCAGAAAAACAACCCCAATCAGTCTGGAAAGTCCGTTGGTCGTGGTAAGCCAGCGGGAAAGGCATTCTATGCCAAGCCGGTCACCATTGCACGTGGCCATGTCAACTATGTCTCAGCCGAGGAGGCTCATGAGGATCCTAACGTCGTCCTTGGTACGCTCCTTGTTAATTGCCATCCGGCATCTGTTCTTTTCGATACTGGAGCATCTCACTCATTCATATATGAGAGCTATGCTCGATTGCATAACACAACATTCTGTGACATGCCCATTTCCATGGTAATTCAAACTCCGGGTTCCAAATGGAAAACTTCTAGAGTAAGCCATGGGAACGAAATTCTTGTTGATAGACTTGTCTTCCTTGCATCCTTAATAGCTCTCAAGTCCTCGGACATAAACATCATCTTGGGTATGGACTGGATGTCAGCTCATTACGCTAAGATTGATTGTGCCACTAGAACCGTTCAACTTACTCACCCATCGGGCAAGACAGTCAATGTCTTAACTCGAGTGGCCAAGCGCCAGCTTTACTCACTAAATGCCAACCCCCTTCCAGACCTTGAAGATATTCCGGTAGTCCAGGACTTTCCAGATGTCTTTCCAGAAGAACTGCCAGGTGTTCCACCTGACAGGGATGTCGAGTTTGTGATAGACCTTGTTCCAGGAACCGTTCCAATTTCTAGAAGACCCTATAAGATGGCACCCTTAGAACTAGCCGAGCTTAAGAACCAACTCGACGAGTCCTTGAAAAAGGGTTTCATCCGTCCTAGTTCCTCTCCTTGGGCTTGCCCCGTCGTCTTCGTCAAAAAGAAGGATGGAACGGATCGGATGGTTGTAGATTACCCACCTGTCAACTTGGTACTATCAAGAACAAGTATCCGCTTGGATCAACGATCTATATGACCAGCTCCCTGGATCCTCAGTCTTTTCCAAGATGGATTTGAGGTTGGGCTACCATCAAATCAAAATCAGAAACAGGGACATTCCCAAAACGGCCTTTGTTACTCATTATGGCCAATACGACATATAGATCTTCACATGCTTCTTGGCAAGACGACATATGAGCTTCTCACCGGTAACAAACCCCAAGTTGGATACTTTCGAGTATTTGGCTCAAAGTGTTATATTCTTGATATCACCGTTCAAAATTTCTCCTAAATCTCATGAAGGTTTCCTACTCGGTTATGGCTCAAACTCTCACACTTACCGTGTCTACAACAATTTCACCCGAAAGGTTGAAGAGATGGTAGATATCAAGTGTTGACCGTGGCAGTGGGATGGCAGATCTGAAGCTGCAAACCGCGCAAAGGGTAGTTAGCAACCGATATTTCCTTTGAAATAACAACTAAGATTTGGTATGAACAAAAAAGTACAGTCAACAAGTGACAAAGAAATGCAATTCTGCCGTCTCTCTATATGTCACGACATGCATTTGGAAACTCAGGTGGGACCTTTAGCTAACCAATTAAATGTGTCTGTTAACTAATATCAGTATCATATCACAATCATATTTGAACAACTAAGCTTTGGAATTTTGAGTGTTGTGTTGTTTAGCTTGAAGGGTGGAGTAATACTAGTATGACAGTAAGCACCTACGGAGATCATAGTAGAGTAGATAAAAGGGGAAAACCCTAAGCATCAAGAGTAAAATCAGGAAAGTGGAACTAGATGGACGAGTGGGTGGCGCACATGCTTTTCGAAATGAATATAGGAACATTAGGTGACCAATTAAACATTCTCTGTTTTAGTAATATGAGCATCATATCAGATTTGTATTTCAACACGTAAGCTTTGGAATTATGAGTGGCATGTTGTTTCGCTTGATGTGTTGAGGTCTTGAGGAGCAGTGCTAGCACGACACGAAGCAGGGAAGCACCTACGATGATGGTAGTGAATATAAGGGGGGGGGAAAACCATAATCTTTACGAGTATAGTGACCTTGACATGGCGGATCTGAAGGTGCAAACCGGACAAAGCTACTTCGCAACCAATGTTTGCATTCAACTAGCCACTACGATTTGGTACGGACAATAAAAGTACAGTAAACAATTTAAGATCTATTTTCCAGGTGAGATCAATAACTTAAGCACATATGGAAGAGTACCACCTCTCTTGCGATGCCATGTAGGCCCCTGCTGATACGTTGAGGGTGCCGCGGGTGCGATGGCTGTCGGCGGCGGGGAAGAAGACTTTAGATGGCATACGGCCGGGTTGGGGGATAAATCCTATTGCCGTGGACGAGGCGGTCGTAGGAGCGGCAATGACAAAGTGGAGGACAGAGCCGATGAAGCGAGATGACGCGATGAAAGGATCCTGGTCCGGTGCCGTGGATGAGAGATGTCCATCTCTTGCAGTGGACGAGGGGGTAGGGGTAGCGGCTTTGGCAAGGTGGAGGATGGGGTGGCGGACGGAGGAGGCTGGCCGCAGTGGGGAGGTTGTCGTGGCACCGATGGTGTATGAATGGGGAAATGGTGGGGGAGGGGGGATCTCAAACTTTGGGATGCACTTGTCTGAAATGTGGGAAAGTTACGAACTTATGCCCCGTTTAAAATTTCGGACATCATGTCGATTAGGGATAGGACAGTAATCTCGCATCTCCCAAATATTTATCGGTAACGATTTCGGGCGAGGAGAGGGTGTTTTGCCGCCCACGGTTGGCGCCCATGGTGTATGGCTGACAGGTAGGGCGGTTGTGTCATGTCCGAGGGAAGTTACACATCTGCCCCTATTTAAAATATTAGCCTACATCGATTTCGGACGAGGAGAGTTTTTTTGCCGCCCACCATGGATGAATGGGGAAATTGAGGGAGAGACACATGTCTTTCGGACGAGCTTGAATCAAATGTGTTTTGCCGCCCATGTTGGGCGCCCACCGTGTCTGAATGGGCTCAGAGGCCGTCGTGTCATGTCTGATTGAAGTTACTAGTCTACCCCTATCGATAGTAGTGTAAATCCGGTCGATAAGGATGTCAAGTGTCAGGGGTAGATAGTAATTTCCATCTCGCAAACACTTGCTTCGGGTAGCCCACAAATGATAGTGGGTGTTTAGCCGCTTCGTTCAAAACTTGGGAGAATTAGCATTCACGTTTGCCCTGGGCCCTGTCAACTAAACCCAAATCCAATTTTTATTCTATTACGAGTATCCACAGATAATTCTATGTTTTTTTATTTATTTCTTCAAAACCACAACAAAGATTTATTCCACCTTTATATATGATTATGATTTAGAAATTCCGTGATCTTCGAATTTAGTAGGTTGGATACACTTTGAGTCAAATAGTTATTTCATCCAATACAATATGCTCACACGACAAACAGTTCACCTTATGTCAATCATACAAGTATTGAGGATTACCTCGCCTAAAAAATTCGGATCATTACAACACATGGACAACATAGGGGGTCTTACAACATAATCCATTCAGAGACATGACACAACATGCAAGTACAATAATCTAATGACAATTTCAACTGCTATCTAAAGAAGAACTAGGATTACCCTGGGCTTCAAATAGCAGAAGCAGCAGGACCTCCTCCGTCTTCAAATGCAACATTCTTACTTCCTCCAATTCTTGGGTTGCTTGCATAATGCGTGTAGCTAATTGCATAATTTCCAGCTTCAAGATCAGGATTACCTCATTCATGGCAGCCACACCATCTCTTTCTGCCTCTAGTAGAGCCTCAAGAACTATAATATCTATGCTCAGACTGCTCTCCGGCGGTGTTGCCTCTGAACTGCTACCATCTGGTAACATGGATGGTGCACTGCTTCCACAAATAGATTCTGGGGTTGTACATTGTGTCCTAGTGTGAACGACATCCTGAAAGGTTTCCGCTGGACATAAGTAAGAGATAGTTATCGCATGATCCAGGCAGTAAGCTTACATGGTAAACAACATACGAATTATTGCCGAGCATGGCAAGCTATATTTAAATGGTTCAAAGCAGCATCAGCCAGAAATAAATTAAAATGGTAAGATGAAACTAGGGATGTAAGTGGCAAATAAACGACATCCGCCAGTCCCATCTAGTTAGTTTTTGCTAGCTCCTTGGTTCATTTTCCTCAAAAAACAAAAAACTCTTTTGAACTATCATATCACTAGTGGAATTTAATCGGGATTAAACGGGACCCAGTTGACATCCCTAGTTGAAAGGGAGTGTACCACCGCTATATATAAGTTGCAAAGGCATCTAAGCAGTTGAAATAATCTGAGAAAGCAGTTAATAGTGTGGCCTCATATAAACTACGAAGAGAGTCTTGTGATGAAGTTCAGAGGAAAAATTAAGGACTCAAATGAACTAGGCATGCATTTCTTTACGATAGTACAACAGGCATTGCTGACATATTGGCCAACTCAGGTATAGCGTAACAAGTAACAAACAATCATTCGAGTCAAGCAATACAACAAAGCATACAAATGAACTATTTGTTATTCTGTAGGATTACAGGTTGAGGGCACAAGCCAAGAAAGCAGTCCACACGCATTACATTTCACATGTACTAAAACACACTAGCTTACCATATGTTGCTGTGAAGCCTCGCTGCTGTTGCAATGTTCTTTGAAGATATCGTCAGCATCCCGTGGTTGCAAATATACTTGTTGTAGTTTATTCCGCACCCTCTATTTAGGTAAAAATAATTTTAATCGCATGCACTGGTTCTAATTGATCATCAATGGTTCATCTAAACTAATGAAAGAAGGGTGTGTGCATACATGAGAATATATCTGCTTCCCTCTATTTTTATGCTTGTTCGAGGTGCCAACCCCAAAAGAACAAATATTTTGCTTGATGGGGTTGGCAGCTCCATAATTAATAGAAGCATCAAATTAGTCATGCATCTTGGGAAGATCAAGAACACACAAAAAAGTAATGAACAGAGGCTCGTAGCAGTGATGCAATAGCTAGCATTAGAAAATGTAGGGTAAAACAAACAAAAACCAGCGAAACCACATGCTAGTTTGCTGATGTGTAATTAAGCATAGAGAACATGAAGCAATTTGATGGAACCAACAGGTGGCATCATAACAACACCATTATCATAAATATAGCATGCAAGAAGTAAAATAGTAGGCAATGATATCTAGGAAGTACAGTAATACTTAGGACAAAACTAAAGCATATTAACTACATGTGCACTGGTATGTAATTTAGCACATGTAACATGTTCACTGCCAGAAGTATGGCCCTACAGGTGCAAAGCATAATAACACATCTCATGAAAAACTGAATGATGCCCTGAAGAAATTCAAAGGTGCGGTGCTTATGCTAAGAAAGTGAACGTAGGCGCCGACCGTTGGATAATAGCACCTGATTCTCGGCGGCGTATGGGTCTCGTTGGCATACTTGATAGATAAGGATGGTCGATGGTGCTCGTGTTGCGGTTGAGTTTGGGCTGGCTGTCGCCGCCGCTGAAGCGGCTCTGGTGCTACGGTTGCGGCGCCTGTCGACATACAAGAAAGCTCATCTGTGGTAAGTGAACAGTTGCACGATAAAGGGAAAAACCGAAGGAGTATAGATCGAAATAACCTAATGAGGCTGCGGCATCGGTAAAGCAGGGCTGGTGGAGTTGAATATGGCGTCCGTGGAGCGGGTCCGGTGCAGTGGACGAAGGCTTCGGCGGGTGCGTTGTACAGTGCTTTCGGTGAGGCGGATCTGTTGCGGCGGACGAGGGCATGTATGAAGGGCCAGGGAAGGGACGGACGAGGGAGTTAGTGAAGGGACTACACTATGGTGGACGAGGGCGCCGGTTAAGCAGATCTGGTGCGGTGGACCATGATGGCGGTCAAGGAGATCTGGAGTGGTGTACAAGCTAGTCGCTGAAGCGGCTCTGGTGAAGTGGTGAGTTGGCAGTTGGGGGTTCCAAGGTGCGGAAGGTAGATCTGTCAGGGTGTGAGGTCCACCGCTGTGGCGAAGGACTAGATTCAGTGGCTTGCCGTGGTTGGGCGGATCGGGGAGGGGAAGGGGAGGGGCTCTGGGGAAGAATTTTGGGGGCAAAGAGGGGAAAAAATGGAGTTACCAAAGCAGCCTTTTCCGTTCATGTGGCAGGGGTAAAACAGGAATATCGCAGGGCTAAACTTTCGAGCGCGAGATATTTCGATGTGAGCGGGAAGTTTGAAAGCTTTTGGCGCCTGAAATTATATTCTGCTCTTGTACGGCCGACTATGATATCATGGCCGAGAATTTGTTTGTTTTGCACGCAAAAAAGTGCAAGTTTTGAAAATCAATGTCTCCAACTCGAAACTTAGATTGTCCATTCAATTCAAATATGGATCATTGAGCTACTACAAGCAAATACCATCATATGGTCCAATTCAAATGAAATTCCAAATGTGTTTATCCTAAATATGATGACAAAAGCAAAAATGTGTATGTGTATGAATAAAGTGGATGATTATAAAGTTTGAACATGCCCGTATGTGTATATCTCTAGGTTTGATATATGAATTTGAAATCACGAAATCCCGGCTTAAAAATGTACCTCCGTTTAAATGAATTACAAAAGCTAATGATGGAGTTGAATTCCAAAATTCCAATCTTAGGTTTGTAATTCTGGTACATCAAAGTATATCACGCATGTTCAAAAGTATCGCTATCTCATAGTCCAAACTGTATAACAAATTGATCAACCTTGAGTGCACACACTATTGACCATGTATATCTCAATTACGCTAAAGTCCCTCAAATATAGACACCTCACTCTTTATCTGAAGCAACCCCCCTCTCGTCGCCCCCCACACACAGAGAGAAGTCGTTCTCTCCCCCAAACACCAACACACGAGCACATTAACACCCCTCTCTCTTCTAAAGTCCGGACCCCAATATAGGTCTCTATCACTTTATCTCTTGGGCATGCACACATCTCTTCCCCCACTCTCTAGCTAGGTCTCCCGGCATCTCTCTTTCCCAAACACACGCACTATGTAGAGTGTATCTTTCCCATACACACAAAACGTCGCCCCCAAACATCTATCTGCCTAGTTATGTGGTTCTCGCACACTCACCTCACACACCACCCCCACTGCAAAACAAGCACACTTTGTCTCCTTGTGCACCACTCTCCTCTTTCTATCTCTCCCACATGCGGACCTGCCCCAGCTCCTCCCTGTATACATATATGTCGTGCCTCTTTTCCATAGCTCCCTTATGTATCATCGTTCTCGATCTCGCACATTGTTCTCTACACCATCTATTCTAGATCTCTCATGAAGTCCCTATCACACACACGATAACTCGCTTCCCATGCGTCTCCGTACATAGGCCAATTTCAAACAACATCAACATTGTCTCCCTATATATACGCCATTTATGGACACAAACCACCCCTCTCTCGCCCCCTCTCTTCCTCTCTCTCTCCGTCGCTAGCTCTCTTTCTCTCTCTCTCGCGCGCGCTCTCTCACACCCCTCTCCCACACACAATCGATGTCTCTTCCAAATAGTCTACTCCCCTCGCCCGCACCCATGCTATCCTGCTACTACATATGTCACACCATTCCCCCTTCCCTTATACTAGGTTTACATCACTAGTGGTCTCTCTACTCCACATACACACACTCCCTCTCACACACAAACGCGCGCACAAACACACACAGACACACACAAACACCCATTAATCTGGATCCTCATCTCTCCCCATGTCCGCATGTGTATCTCGCACACTCACTCTCTAATTATGTACATGTGTCTCCATGTTACACAACACAAAGCCCCATGTACATGTCTCTCTCTATCCACCACACACATAGACACAAAGAATATGTTATCATTGCCTCAGTCTCTAGACATATCACACATGCAATCTCTCTCTCTCTCTCTCTCTCTCTCTCGCAAACACGCTCAACAAGGGTTTCCCCGTGAATAACTTACCGTCTATTCATCAACAGTCGTGGCAGTACGGCGAACACGAGACGTGAAAAAGAATAAATCTACACGTGCTTAGACCACCTAGTATGACTACTAGGACTAGAGCAAGCCAAAAAGCGCGCCGCCGTCACCCCCTCCTTATCGGCGACGGGAAAACCTTTGTTTTACACAGTCGAGAAGTCATTGTGCTAAGGCCTCACATGCTGAGGCGTTGAATAGAATGTAGATGCTAGTTTACGGAAACAAGTATCGATAATACGTTTGTATCTCCATACTTATATTTCTTCTCTTATAAAAAAACCGAGTTGGTGATGATGGTATGCGTGCCATCTTGCAATATAGACCGTCCGATCTATATCTGACTGATGGAAATTAAACTAAAAGATACCCGCACCCCTCTCCACATTTGCAGACAAGGCCTTCCCTCGTTCATCCTTATCTCCAACAACCTCATTGTTGAGCAATTAAGAAAGGAAGCCTCTGGAACAAACTGGCCTGGTGGCCGCTGCCGGCGCCATCAATCCCCATGCCTCCGCTCAGTCCGACCACCAATCACCACCACGCCCCACTCCTCCTCACCTTATCTCCTATTTCTGGAGATATCATTAGTTTTTACACATGGGATTACTCCCGCATGGGTCAATCACAACGAGTGTTTTTATAAAAAAATGCATCTTGATGTTCCGTGCAATGCACGGATCTTGCTAGTACTCCTACAGAAGACTAAGTTGGTGATGATGGTGTGTCTGCCATCCGTCGTTTGTGACCATTAGATCTACATCTAACGACTGTGAGGTAAGTTGTTGCCTTTTCTCACAAACATCCCACTTGTCTACCAATTTGCAGAAAAACCCATAATTAGTATCTTAAAACCAACCACATCCCTCCCTGACCTCACCAAAACAGCCCAAGGAATATATTCTAATTGAAACATAATATATCTCTAGTGATATATGTATATCAAAATTAGAGTGTTTTGTATCAAGTTTGTGAATAAGTATTATTCTAATTATGATTCGTTGCAACGCACATGAACATTGCTAGTATTTCCAACCATGCAATTTTTCCCTAGTATTCCATAGTTTCGAGTTTTCCATCAAGATATTAGTCACTCATGGTTGATATTTACTTTCAATCATGTACACATATGCACTATGTAACTAGCCTTGCTTATTGGGTTCCAAAGCTTAACTTTCACTCCTACTTACAATATGTAGAGTATTTAACAAAAAACTACCACTTTCAACCAGCCCTAGGAAGAATCTATTGTACAAAAAATAGCAAAAACATACCCAAAATTTCTTAATCCACGCCAAAAACTACTACCTACCGATTAGGTTAGTTTAAACCCATTTATGACAGGGTTGGCCCACACGTCCCTGCTGACGAGGCAGCTTAAACCAACACATTTTGTTTGACCGTTGACACGAGGGACCCACATCTGACCTTCTATCCTGTTATTCCCCCTCAAATCATTATTTTTCCTGAACATTACTTCAAACAGTACTGATGCGTGTTCGTCGGTGGCGCCGGTGATGAGCGAGTTGGCCGCCGCTCCGCCGGACGGGCCGGACGCCGCGCTGGCCTCCGCACGGGTTGGCAGGCTGGCCCGAGCGTGACTCACGAGCGAGCAAGCCGCCGCGCTGGCCTTCGCTCGAGCCAGATGGCTGGCCTTAGCGCGGCGCGCACGAGCAAGCCGTCGCGCCGCCGTGCCAATCTAGCTAGCAAACCTTGCAGACAAGCAGCTGGACGGAGCTATCTTGGCTAGCTAGCGGCCGCGAGCGCCGGACGGAGCTGGCATCCGGGCTGCCGCAAGATGGGCTCCGCACCGCCGGCGGTTTTGACCTCGCCTTCTGCCGGCGGCGGTAGCTGCGTCCCGTGGCCGAGGATGACTAGGTGGACGGGCCGGAGGTAGGAGGTCACTCGGGGATTTTTGTGCAGACTGACATGTAGGTCCCACAAGTCATAATGCCCGGTCGAATAGAAGGCGTTGACTTAATGGGCGACATGGGCCCTGTTTGGATACTCTAAGTCAGAGGTTAGATTCTAGCCCTGAACTAACTCTAACCAAAGTGGTGTTTGGATGGCAGGGTTAGATTGACAACAAATGTATCCAAACAGGGCCATGGGTTGAAACGTGCCTATAACGGCACTTTGTAGAGTAGTCGTTTCTTGGTAGGGCTGGTTGGTAAGAGCATGTACAATGGTTGATAAGGTAGTCTTATCTTAAGTCTGCCACGTATGCAAGTGGTAGTAGTTTCTTGGCATTATTAGTGGTTTCTTGCATTATTAGGGGTTTCTTGTAAGGCTACTCATAGTGGGGAGTATCATATGCTAGTAACATGCGTATGATACTAGTGTATGATACTACCTCCATAGTGCATAGTATCATAAACTAGTATCATAGATGATCATATTTATTGCCATGCATGACACAAAGTAGCATAGCATTTAACATGATACGGTATCTACCTATGTTACTCTAACACTCTCTCTCTTCTTTAATTATGTGCCACATAAGCATGTTTGCTAGTCCCAACTGCATGTTACCGCTTATGTTACCCCCACTATGGCCAGCCTAAGGAACAATGTACTACTAGCGACAAAAGGCGATTCTAGGTTGCGTTGTACTCCAACGAGTACTACTACTGGTCGCGGGAGTGTATACCTCGTTTTGTGGGTTCGATCCCGGCCGAACGCACGCGGTCTTTTTTTTAAATAGTAACTTCGCTGCGAGCCAATATTTTACACGGGTAGTTTGAGTTTTGAAGTCAAACGGACGTGCGGCACCACAATCTGGGTGCACTGGATAGCCTAGCCACGTGAACGGGTTTTCCTTCCCAGCATCTCGTGGCTCGCGTGCTCGCCCTAGCCGCACCTCGCTTGCAGCTTCCTCATCAGCTAGTAGCATATTTAAACTAGCGCCTCCCAATTAAGCCCGAGGAGCCGGAAAAGCCTGGCGGGGCATTGGGAACTGTGCAATATGGCTCTGTACGTAAAGTGCTCTACTACTACTCTGTAGCTTGTGGCGTTGCACGCATGGACTTCACTCCATTATCGGCTCTACTATAAAAGAAATTCCTCTTGACGTGTTTTTTTGAAACGGAGGCAAAAGCTTTGCTTCATCTCATTCATAAAGAAGGAACTACTAACAAAGTTCGACGAGATCCATTACACCTCCACAAATGGAAGCGAAAAGCCTAGTCTCGCTGTATCAAATAACTCAAATGTTCTGCCCCCGCAGTAACCGTCGCTGATAAACAGGCTGCTAGTGTGTGCGTGAGAGGAGCGGCTGAGTAGGCCAGCTACGTGAGAGGAGCGGCTGAATAGAGCACCGAGAGTACCCACTAGGCCACTACGCAGGTGTACTTTCCCTGCATTGATAGTACAACGATGGTTCTAGAGAACAGTAGTACCCTCCACTTCCAACTGTAGCTCCTTGGCCCTGAGATTCAAGAGTTCAAAACTGGTGCACTATACTAGAAGTACAGTACATAGCACTAGTAGTACCCTCGCACTACTAGTTGAGAAAGTAGTACTAGTACTGCTACAGTACGAGTACGTACTCCTCCGTCACGTAATGTAAGACGTTTTTTGACACTAGTTGGCGTGTACAAAAATAGCAAAAACATACCCAAAATTTCTTAATCCACGCCAAAACTACTAGCTAGTGCCAAAAATTTCTTACTAGTGCTATTATTTAGAGTATAATGCAATCCCATAACGTCCATAATGCTAGTACTAGTAGTAAATAATAGCCTCACCCCTTCGCTTACTACGCTCTACAGTTGGAAGGGACGAGGCCCTGCGGTTACTACGCTCTTATCTCCTCCTCGCCAGTTCCCCTCCCCCGAGAGAAGGCAGTTCGTCGCTGCTCCATGGATTCTCCAGCGGTTCTCCTCCTCGTCGGGGCTGGGAGACCTTGGACGATGATCCTCTGGGAGAAATCGCACGCCGCTCCGACGTCCTCACCGCCGCAAGACTCGGTGCTTCCTGCACCAACTATTTCAAGACGGTGCTTAAAATGGCTTGGGAAAAGGCCATGCTTGTTGGTCTTCCATGCGTCCTCGAGGAGAAGGTTCTTCTATGGGACAATCCTTCGAACAGTCCACCGCTCCCTGGCCATGGTTGCACGTTGACTCCGCTAGAGTTGCCGACGTTGAGAGGTAGTCGGATTTTGTCCGATGAGCAGGTCAGTAATGGAGTTTGATCATGTAGTACTTAGTTATTCCATTTCCATCCCGTAATTTCTCCGCTGCCCACAGTCTTATATATAGGTCTGGGTCGGTGCCAACGAAGATTGGCTTGCATACCTCCGGCCGGATACCACCATCATTTTGCACAACATCCACAGCAGTGCGGCCGTTCCGGTAGACCCCTTCTCCACCATTGGGATCGGCCTTCCGGACTGGCTGGGCTTGAATACGTATGATGATGCCTACATGAGATTGAAGAAGATAGCAATTGCGGACCCGCCGACAAAGCGACGCGGCTACGACGATTACTATCTCATCGCGGTGTTCGACATAAGGATTGCCATCAATGCAAGAGGCAGTAACGGCAGAGGCTGGCGCATGTTGGCGGCGGCAGATTTGTACCCCTACACGTTCGAAGACGCCGTGCGCCATCTAGGCCGCATCTTCGCGGTGACAAGCCAGGGGACTTGTTTCATCTGGTTGCCATCCTACGGTACGGGAGATTACAAACGGAATGCACAAACCATCATTTGCATCCCTAACGGTACTCCATTATTTTGCAGGGACCAGTCATCCCGCGATCAAAATAAGATCGCCGATCCTGGATGTGCATTTGCATCCGCGATTCGGTCTAACCTGGAACCTTGTAGCTGACTTTGGCATATTGGGATCAACTATCTTAGCAGTCGTTACCCATGGTACCACTGATGTGCAACATGGTCACACAATCTACCACGATCGGACCGTCACCATCTACCCAGGTATTCCATTTTTAACCCTCTCGCCTTCTCTTTCATTGTTGTACTAGTACTCTACTTACGTACTAGTAGGAGTACTTTTTACCTTGGAGGACGCGTATAGCTAGCTAGGCCCTTGAAGACTTGAACCCACTAGCTGCCACCATTTTTGTTTTTCCATGTCTTACTATCTCATCCATGTAGCCAACAGTGGCTATATATAATAAGCCGGTTATTTTACTTCCTCTATACCGGAGTAGTACTATTTGCTGCACAGTATTACTGACCGCCATATTTGAGCACAACATTATTATGCATGGACCTTGACTATGTACGTCACCATGTGTCCAGATCTGAGATGCCGCGTGTACCAGATGAACGGCGCCGAGTTCGACCCCCGTGATGCTACGTGGGTGCCGAGGAACACTCTTGGAGAGTACTCGCTTTTCATTGGGGACAGCTACCCCATTGTGAAGCGGATGCCACCTTCCGTGCACGACACGGAAGGCCTGCC
The DNA here is from genome assembly GCF_018294505.1 of Triticum aestivum. Lineage (NCBI taxonomy): Eukaryota > Viridiplantae > Streptophyta > Magnoliopsida > Poales > Poaceae > Triticum > Triticum aestivum. The sequence continues at coordinate 342,937,276 of NC_057812.1, read as the reverse complement.
GTTCATGAAGCATGGTTGTGTCTTCAGTGCGCACCGCCGGATGAACGACATGCTGGGACACGCTATCCCTGATTTATGCCGCTTCAGCTTGGATGAGTCTCCATCGTGTGGAACCGGACTAGAAAGCTGCGACAATGATTCCCGTTGCCCACCGCTATGGATCGTGCCATCCATGAAGAACACCTGGGACTGGAACCTGGAGGAGGACATGTAGCCCATCTATAACGTGTAAGTGGAGTACGGTAAATTGTGAACGGTAGCGCTGTGAATATATGTAGACTAGTCGTGCACAAATTTATCACATGAATTGGAGATGAACTTGTGTGGCATACTGGCATTTGTCCTTTAGAATTTATTACTAGTAAATGTGTTATGTGTACGTGCAACTTGTGTGGTTGTTGCACGGGCTCCAACATGCTCTTTGAGAAAAAAAGGTGGCACAGCTTTGGATATACGTGACGTGGCGGCATCATACAGTAGCATCGTTCGCTATAGTTGTAGTACGCTCCTACTAGGACGACAACTCCTATAAAACCTTGCGCTTGGCTCTTTGCCTCTTCGAGAGGTTCAACAGTTCGTACTCGTGTGAACCTTGCACTTGGCTCTTCGCCTCTTCGGAAGGTCCAACAATGATGATACTACAGTACACATTATGCTTCTGGAAATCTGACACCGATTGAACTGCTGCACGTCCACCGGCGAGGGCGAGGGAGAGGGAGAGGGAGAGGGCGCTGTAGTCAAAACCCTCTCCTCGTCCTGCGAACCACTGCGCGCGTGGGCGAGGGAGAGGCGTAGCAAGCAAGCTTCTCCTCGTTTGGCGAGTTGATGGGACACATCAAAGCAGTACTAGTCCATACTACGTCCTTTCCGGTTAATATGGCTTAATTTGAAACGAGAAAAATACACTGGCGGTCAACGTATGTAACAATACACTCTTTACAGTCACTATATATATAGTTTTGCGGTGATTATACGATCACTAGCTCATCATAGAGCACCGTATTGCACCCTACTGACCGACCACATAGTCGATGTGGCACTTTGTTGACTAGTTAAATTTTCACCTGGTTTCTGGGTCCCACCTGTTAGTTGGCAGAGCAAAGAAATCAGCTAAAAACAAAGAGTGTAGTACATCTACACTTCAAATGCATTTAGCCTTTAATCTAAATCGATATTGATTGACTAATGCACCAACTTGTGCTCTAGGTATAGGCTACATGTCTATCCTTAATTACAGCATGCAACGACCTTCATTTAATCTTCTTCTCTCAATGGTCGCATGCACACATAAGTCTGCTACTTTTGGGCGTTAATTATGCCCTGGTCAATGTGTAAATCTCTAAATGTACAGTCTTTCACGGACGTAGGAAGTAGGTTGAGCACTTGAGCGTGAGCATGTGTGTTGCGTCGTGTGCTGTGTGCCACATGGGTGCGTGAGTGTTGCGTGTGTCCATGTGTATGTGTGAGTGTTGCATGTTGCATGCATGCATGGGGCTTACTCCCTCCCATTGACATGTTCATATTTCAAGCTTCCTCTGTTCCCTCCATATGGTGATACTCCCTCTGTTCCCAAATACGGAGTAAAATCCTCCCTCTGTTCCCAAATACGGAGTATTTGTCTTTCTAGAGATTTCAACAAGTGACTACGTACGGAGCAAAATGAGTGAAGTGAGTGTAGAGGCATAGGGATAATGTAGAAAGGAAGTCTTCGTGATCCATTATTCCCCATCTCGGTCAGAGAGAACTATTCAACTAGTCTTCGCAGTGAAGTGACAATACACGCTACAGTAGATGGGACACTTAATAAGCTGAACCAGCATGTTGGTGTTACTAAATCAGCCTTACCCAGTACTGCCATCATGTTTGCCAGTAGAGCATGCTTCTGTCCTCCATTAACTGACATATGGGCCCTCTTGTGGTAGACCCACATGTCATCGGTGTAACTATTTACACTCTGAAGGGCGGTATATCCTGGTAGTAGTAGTAGAATTAAGATTTAATGCACTTTCTTCCCCGTCTTCCACTCTTCTTCCTCCTATCTTCCCCATCGTCGGCCGCACACCATTTCCCCCCGCTCACTACTCGCCCGCCCGCGCTATCTTCCTTGGTAGCTCGCATTTACCATATCTCCCCCGCTCACAGCTCGGCCACGCGAGGAGAAGCTTCTTCGCTCGCCCGCCTGAATCCACTTCCCCGCTGGCTCGCAGGCACCGAAAACACCAATGGCAGAACCGACTGACACGCAGAGCCGCGATTGGAATTCCCTCCCCGATGTTCTCTTGGAGCAGATCTGTAATCATATGGACCTACTCAGCACCGTCTGTCTGGCCGCATGCTCGGTGTCTTTGTACCATCTACTCATCTACAACCGACTGGCTCTTTTCAAGACACCCTGCTTGCTGATGCCCGATCCTCGCAGGTGGCCCAGACACCGACTTGATAATCCTACAGAGGTTGCCGTGGTGCCCCTCAACATGCTACCACTACCCGTCCACCTGTCCTTCATGCATGGCCGCTACTGGGTGGGCATGAAGGCCAACTGGATCGTCCTCATCCACCAATCCGGTAGTCCGTGGCGTCTCGTGGATATCTACACCCAGTGATAGATCACCCTTCCATCCTTGGATACTGCCGCCATCGAGCCTCGTGGCCCACCGGACACTCCTGCCTACTACGCACGAGACGCGTCGAGCTTTTGGCTCGACCTCTGTTTGCTGAAGGTTGTAATCTGTGAAGTGCCCACACCATCACAAGACTACATGGATTACAAGCACATTGCCGTGTTCAACATGGGATTAGTCTATCTGGAATCCGGTCGCCATACATGGTTATGGCTCATCGTCGATCCTCTTTGCCCAACACTTCTGTCTGCCTATACTGGTGGAATCTATCATCGTGTAATTTTTCTTTCTCATCTCATCTTTACCTTAAGAATACGACTGCTTGTTCATTGTTACAAATTTAGAATATATAGTATGTCTATAACCACATCATTGCTATATGTTCCTCTCATTTCCTAGATTTTTATGACTACACATGTTATTGTTAGAGTTGATATGAGAACAATTGGTATCTAATGATTGTTAATAGATATTATGAGTATAACCTCATGATTGCTATATGTTACTCTCATTTCCAAGATTTTTTTAACAACGCATGTTATTGCTTAGAGTTGATATGATAACTGTAGTAAGTGCTATGGTAGAATATGAGTAGGCCTTGTCATATATGTTTTACTCTCATTGTTACATGATGTTTGAACCATGATATATTGCTAGAATATGAAAGCCATTAATCCTCCTTTTCTAATAAAATAAAAAAAGAATGTGAAAGCCATTGGCTTATTTTTTTAACTTGGGGTATGATTATGACAACGGCATTGCAATTCTCTGTCTATGATATGTGTCACTGTTATAATAATCTTAATTCCACACATACTCTAAACATGATTGTTTATTTTTGTCCTTTTGGTCTCCAATTTGAATTAATGCAGCAGACGCAAATGCGCTGGCCTTCATGATTCCAGGACCTGGAATCATACCAGCCGATGGGTGGTGGTTTATCGCTCGTTCAGCTGATGGTGGTCATTTGATGCTCATTTGCACGTACCAAATTGACCAAACCATTTCATCAAACCACATGCAGTACAATGCCTGGGGCGTTCGTGACATTGATGGCTATGGCTGCTTCGTGTTCGAGAAAGATCCCAGCTCCGTTGGGCCAGGCGTATTCAACTGGATTTACAGGCTCGGCAACCACTCCATGTTCCTCGGGCTCAATTATCCGATCACCCAACCAATCATCGATCATATCACCGGCGATGATTACCGTGCTATGCAACTTCCATTCGCCAGGGGGGACTGTGTTTACACATCATACCATGGGTTTCATGAATCACCATATCCAGAGATTCGTCGACACAGCTTGTTGCCAGATAATCTTCAGTGTGTGAAAGGCATCAAGCTTCCATGCGATGGATGGCTTTTGCAAACCCGACATGCGGCGATGTGGTTCATGCCAACAACAAATATGCACAACTTAATTCGTACTGATATGTAGACTGAGCCATGTATTCTGCTGCTGTAGCACGACCCTCTTTTGTTGGATATTATGTACTGTTGTTAGTTTGAAGCACTCCTCTGGTTTGAAGGATAGATACCTTTCTGGGATCAAGTGCATCCTAACTCACCTGCGCAGGATGTACTGATAATGATGATGGAGATGCTGTGCAGTATATATATATATATATCACTTAGCTTCAAGTGCGTACTTGTTAGTTAAACCTATGGTTAAAATGTGACACTAAATACGACTAGTAAGTAGTACAGTAGCAGTACTAGTATACGTCGATCAAATTATTCATCATGTCCACACATTGAATTGACGTGACAACACGCTACGCGTGAGGTGACACAAGAATCCCGACAGCGTGTTCGGGTATTCTGGACTTCAGATTTGGAGTACCACTTATCTGTCGAAATCTTTCATCATTCACTTAAAACAGTCGATTGATCATACATTGAGTACCATATAACTGGAATTAACCCATGCAAGTCGAAGAAGGATTGGCCGGTGCTGCCGGCTGGCGTCAAGTTCGATCCCACGGATCAGGAGCTGATCGAGCACCTTGAGGCCTAAGCAAGCATTTCTTCCAGCGCAATTCCCGGGCGTTCAAAAGGGGCACATGGACGCGTCACAAGATACAGTCGGAGTGCGGCATGCACGCGATGTGGCACAACACCGGCAATACCTTGCCGGTGATGGTCAACGGCCGGCAGATGGGCAGCAAAAAGGTTCTGGTGCTGCACACCAACAAGAACTTCGACCAGCAGAGGACCAACTGGGTGATGCACCAGTACCACCTCGGGGACCTGGAGCAAGAGAAGGAGCGGGAGCTGGTCCTCTGCAAGATTTTCTACCAGACGAACACTAGGGCCAGGACTAAAAAGATTATAAGTTAGTTTGGTATTGGTACTTGTACTACCTTGTCGTCCGCAAGTTGGTATTGTTGTTAACGATCTTTTGGTATGAACTTGGCATTTGCTTCCAACCATCATGCCGAGGGTCGACGTGGATATAAAGCTGAATCATTTGTTTCGAAACGAATTTTCAGGCACCTGATTTTTATTTGATGGGTAGCATAAGCACCTGCCGTTCGAATTCCCAGTTCTCCAAATTTTTCGAAACAAGTGCATGCTCTTATTATCACGATGGAAAAACAATATCCCTGCTGCATCCCAGTTATCAGTCTGTACTTGCAGAATTCTCTCGTTTATTGAGCACGTATATTGTTTTTTCAGGTCGAGCAAGTTTCAACTGGGCTGTAGACTGCCCAGGCTTGGTTTTGTTTTTAACAGGCCCAGCCCATGACGACAATGGGGCACAAAGATCCAGCAGGTATCTACTGGCCTCTGGCCCGCCAGCGTTAGTTATATTTTGTCTTACAACATCCGCATGCACTTTTTTTACTGAATCAAACACACAGCCCAGTTCTATTTTCCTCTTGAAACGCATGTCCTACATCCGTTTTCTAATCTCTACCTATAGTTTTACTAGTTCATATACACGTATCATTATATTGAAAATACATAAAATTCACTTTTCATATTTACATCCTTATTTTTGTTGTTGTTTTCCCTCCCAGCGCTGATTTTTTTACCACTGGTTTTCCCTTAAACCAACTCAATTGTCCCACGTCTTATTTGCTTACAAAAACAAAACGATTTTTTTGGCAAATCAATAAGTTCTTAAAAAATGTTTATCATTTCGGGATTACAAAAGTTCGGACTCCACCGAAATATGCAAAATAAGGTTGAACTTTTTGACCGTGGTCCTGGGCAGAAAATGGGCTGTAATAAATTACTTAAGAATTAGCAAATGGGCTGCAAATTATTAGAAAAATAGCAAATGGCCTCTATGTTGTCTGCCACAGATTTGGAGGCGGACTTGTGGGCCTACTAAGTTCTGGCTTACACAAGGTTTATCAAAAAAAAACTTAGTCAACAATCGACTCTACCAGCGTCAGACCGTTAGATGTCAATCTAACGGCAATCGTGCTTCTTCAGTCTCTGATCTTCCTGCCCCAGCCGCCCAAACCAGCGCCGTCGGAACCGCCTGCTCCCGCCTCCCGTGGCTGGCTGTGCTGCCGGATAGGCCTCACGGCCCCATCATATACTCGCATCCCTGGCCTGTCTATCCCTCTACTCACCCACACCTCCTGTTATTTTCCGCGACGGCAGCCGAACCAGTCAACCCTCGTACTCTCCACCGCGTGGGCAGCCACTGCCGTGTCTTCCCGGCTCCGTGTCGTTCCCTTCATAGGCCTCGCCGTCATCCACCGCCCTGGTGCTCTCGGCGCGGCGTGGTAACGTGGTCAACGAACGACATCCATCAGAAGTGGACTGTACGTGGAGAGGCTGACAGCTGGGTCCACGGCCGCACACAAGGAAATGCCTCCTTATTACGCGCAAAATAATGATTCCTCCACCTGACATCTGGGACCCGTCGGAAGGGCCTCTGTATTTCGGAAAAAAATGTTCCCTCCGCTGACAGGTCGGACCCACCAACTATATCTTCGCACGCAAGGAAGTGCCTCCTTATTGCGCACAAAAAAATATACCCCCCTGCCAGCTGGGACTCACCATAGTGGGAGGCTGACTTGTGGGCCTACTAAGTTGACGGGGACGGAGGGCTTTGTCAAGTTAGTCAATATGAACAATTCTAGCTCCAGTGACCGTACGATGTCCATCCAACGGCCTTAGTGCTTCTTCAACCTCTGGTCTTCTTGCTCCAGCCGCCCAAAGCAGCGCCGGTCGTGCCGCCTGCTCCTGCCTCCCGTGGCCGGCTGTGCTGCCGCGGAGGCCTCACCGCCCCCATACTACTCCCACCGCTGGCCAGGCCATCCCTCCACTCACCCACACCCCCTGTTATTCTGCGGCGACGACAGCCTCACACCACAGCCGAACCAGTGAACCCTCGTACTCCTCTCCGCGTAGGCATCCACTGCCGCGTCTTCCCCGGCTCCACGTCGTCCCCTTCCTAGGCCTCGCCGTCGTCCACCGCCTTGGTGCTCTCGGTGCGGCGTGGTCAATGTGGTCAACGACCGACTTCCATCGGAAGAGTACTGTACGTGGAGAGGCTGACAGCTGGGTCCACGGCCACAGCCCAGTTTTTTGTGATTTGCCAAGTAAGTCGCTTCGTCAGGCCTGTTGCACTGCAAATCTTTCAAGACGAGGAGAGCTTCATTCGGCTGGCCGAGAAAATGGCCTATCAGTAATGAGAAATGGGCTGTACATTTTTAAAACACATCAAACCGACAATTAGTTTCAAATTTCTTTTTTTCATTTCGAGATTTTAAATTGCATTGATTTTTATGCGTGGACAATTTGTTGGATTTTATATTGATATACATTTATTTTTAAAATCAGTTTGAATGTGACTCAAAATTTCGGGATTAAAAACAGTTCGGACCGCACCGAAATATGCAAAATTTCGTATAATTTTTTAACCGTGGCCACAATATGGGCTGTAATGCTAACAAAAAGAATATGGGCTCCAAAAAAACCTTAAGAATTAGCAAATGGGCTGTAAATTATTAGAAATAATGGCAGATGGGTTGTATGATGTTTTCCACAGATTTGAGGCTTTCCTAAAACAAGATTGATGCACAAGAAGTGACTGTTGGATGTCCATCCAACAGCTGTCGTGCTTCTTCAATCTCTGCTCTTCCTTCTCCAGCCGCTCAAACAAGCGCCGGCGGGACTGCCTGCTCCCTCCTCCCCGCGGCCGGCTGTGCTACCGCGCAGGCCTCACCGCCCCACCGTACTCCCATCGCTGGCCTAGCCATCCCTCTACTCACCCACACCTGCTGTTATTCTCTGGCGACGGCAAACGAACCAGTAAACCCTCGTACAGCCATACTCCCCTCTGCGTGGGAAACAACTGCCGAGTCGTCCCTGCCTCCGTGTCATTCCCTTCCCAGGCCTCGCCGTTGTCCACCGCCCTGGTGCTCTCGGCGCGGCCTGGTCAATGTGGTCAACGACCGACATGCATCTGAAGTGGACTGTACGTGGAGAGGCTGACAGCTGGGTCCACGGCCGCATGCAAGGAAATGCCTCCTTATTACGCGCAAAATAATGATTCCTCCACCTGACATCTGGGACCCACCGAAAGGGCCTCTGTATTTCCCGAAAAAACATTAACGCCGCTGACAGCTTGGACCCACCAGCTATATCTTCGCACGCAAGGAAGTGCCTCCTTATTACGCGTAAAAAAATGAATACTCCCCCTGATAGCTGGGACCCAATATAGTGGCAGGCTGACTTATGGGCCTACTAAGTTGATGGGGATGGAGGGCTTTGTCAACTTAGTCAATATGCACGTTCTAGCTCCATTGACCGTACGGAGTCCATCCAACGGCCGTAGTGCTTCTTCAACCTCTGGTCTTCTTGCTCCAGCCGCCCAAACCAGCGCCTGGTCGTGCCTCGTGCTCCTGCCTCCCGTGGCCGGTTGCGATGCGTCGGAGGCCTCACCGCCCCCTACTACTCCCACCGCTGGCCAGGCCATCCCTCTACTCACCCACACCCCCTGTTATTCTGCGGCGACGACAGCCTAACACTGCAGCGAACCAGTGAACCCTCATACTCCTCTACGCATGGGCATCCACTGTCGCGTCTTCCCTGGCTCCGCGTCGTCCCCTTCCTAGGCCTAGCCGTCGTCCACCGCCCAGGTGCTCTCAGCGCGGCGTGGTCAACGTGGTCAAGGAACGGCTTCTATCGGACGTGGACTGTACGTGTAGAGGCTGATAGCTGGGTCCACGGCCGCAACAAGGAAGTGCCTCCTTATTACGCGCAAAATAAATATTCCTCTACCTGACAGCAGGGACCCACCGGACGGGACGCCGTATTTCGCGAAAAAAATGTTTCCCCTGACTGTTGGGAACCACCAGCTACATCTTCGCACGCAAGGAAGTGCGTCTGAAAAAAAAACGATTTGCCCCCTGACTTCTGGGACCCACCAGCTACATCTTCACACGCAAGGAAGTGCCTGACAGTCAGGACCCACCTGGTCGAAGCGTACGTAGCGTTGTCATTCTAGTCGCGAACGTGTGTGTACATACTGGTCGATGTAGAGGCGCGCACGTGTCATAGTAGAGGCGCACACGTAGCATGTACACGTACGTACAACTGCCAGTGTGCAAGAAAGAAAATACGACCACATACGTACATACGGGCAGGGTCTCGAACGCCTACTCGCGCATACGTACGGCAGGGCTCGTGTACATGGCTGGGTCGGAATGGAGAAACAACGTCGTCGTCGTGTTCATGGGGAGCCAACTGGCTGGGTCAGAACGGAATGCGTCGTCGTGTTCATCAGGAGGGCTTGGACTGAACAGCTGATGGAAACGAGGCCTGGCGTATCGCAGAATGGAGGAAACAGCCTTGTGTTCGACCGACCATGTTCGAAATGGGATCCTGCTCATCGGGAGGGGTCTGGCGTACCGCAAAACGGAGGAAACGGACCTCCTACGGTCGAAACGGGGGTCCTGTTGATCGGGAGGGGTGTGGCGTACCGCAAAACGGAGGAAACAGACTTGTGTTGGAGCGCTACAGTCGAAATCGGGGTCCTATTCATCGGGAGGGGTGTGGCGTACAGCAAAACATGATTCCACGAGATACTATACATCTCCACCGTCGACCCCCTCCAGCCTCCACGGGCTACTGTTCATCCACCGTCGACCTCCTCCAGCCTCCACCCGCGACTGTTCATCCACGGGCTCCTGTTCATCCAGCCTCCACCACGCGCTACTCCACCGGCTACTGTTCAACCAGCCCTCTCCACGGGCTCCTGATCAACCACCCCTCCACGGGCTACTGTTCATCCAGCCCTCCACGGGGTGGTCCTATTCATCCTACCCTCCACGGGGTGGTCCTGTTCATCCCACCCTCCACGAGGTCCTGTTCATCCAGCCCCAACCGGCTCGATCGATCGGGGTCCTGTTCATCCAGAGGCAACACCACGGGGTCCTGTTCATCCACCCCCACCGGAACTGTTCATCCAAACCCCCCAGCAATGCTCACTATTCATCTAGAGGCAGCATCGATCGGCTTCAGTTAGCAGTAGTAGCGAAGGAATCGCTCGATCGGGTTCAGTTAACAGCCATCGATCGGTCACTCGGGTTCAGTAACGCATAGCCTGCAGTGCAATCACTCGGGTTCAGTTAGAGCCCAACGCCTCGCTCGGGTTTAGTTAGAGCCCAACGCCTCACACCCACGCACGTGCGTGTACGAGAGAAACACGCATTGCTCGGCCCCGACCACCCACCGTAACCGGGAACACCTCGATATTTTCCTCGCTCTCACTTCTACCACGGGTTTTTCCCATCATGGACGGCCCAAAGAATATCATGCAACTGCATCTCTGGCCCGCCCAGGACGAAAAGCCCATTTTATGTCATCATTTTTTGTCATAGAAGTAGGACCCCACCACATCTACGATGATACCGGGTTTTGTCACAATTATCGTCATAGAAGTGTCATAAGTATGATAGAATTTTTTTTCGTTCGGCCCAAAATGTCACGAATGTGTCTTTTTTTTGTAGTGCAACACGACACGAGCTTCGTCTGCCTGGTGCGCATGCAGTCGGGTGAGTTGTCGAAGTATAGACACAACCATGCCTTCCTTGGTATTTGCGCCTCGACTTATGCGCAGAGAAATTTGGATCGGAGGGAGTACTACTACTAGTAGTACAGTACTACTTTGATGTGTCGCGTCAACTCGCACAAGTATGCAACGCTTCCTGAACAGACAAGCATATAAGTTGTTGCCGTTATACTTCTTACCCGAAGGATCTTTATATCCAACAGACACAAAATATCCGTTCGAATATTGGAAATTTCTTTAAATGTTGATCTGATGTCGAAGTAATTGCTGCATTGCCACCAAAACCTACCATCTCTTAAGCTAAAGTAGACCGAGCTAACCCCTATATTAGCATATTACTAAGATAAACAGAAGGCACTCTAGAATCATTTAGGACATGAGCTTGTCAATCTGAATGTGGAGGGACACCAGCTTAGCACCGGCCAACAGCTTGGGCGGAATAGTGAAGAAGGTCAGCTCCTGCACGGCTACGTCACCAAGATCCTTGATGCTTGTCACCTCCATTTCCACCTTGACGGCGTTAGTCCTGCCTTTGGGCTCCCCCGGCGGGCCGTTCGCCCATAGCTTGGCCATGTAGTGCTGCAGTGGGGACGCCCCCGCTCTGATGCAGACGACCAACATGGCGATAGGCGCGCCGATGTCGATCACGCCGCCGACCAAGAAAAACATGCGTTCGTCGTCCTCCGTGAACAGCAAGAGCTGTGGCTCCCACAGTGGCACTTGCAGCTGGAGCACCTTGTCGTACTGGATCCTGTGCACGAGCATGGGATGCACGGTCCTGATGTGGTGGGAGAGCGCCGACGGCGGGCCTTCATAGCCGCAGACAGGCATGGGGCATTTGCAGGGTGCAAGCGGACACACGCTTTGGTGATCGGCGAGCTTGTGGTAAGTGACGTAGAGCCCACATCCTTCTTGCGGGCACTCCACCCTCACCGAGCAGAGGACCGCGTCCACTGCCGTGTTCCACACATCGAAGCCACCGCCGCGCTCGCAATACTAGCACTGCCGCTGGTTCTCGGGGCGCTCGACGCGGCAGTCCGCGTAGGTCAGGTGCCCTCCCTTGCACTACACAAATCAATCGAACAACACATCAATGAAGAAACCTGCACCTTGCTCGATCAGCCGAACGGACAAGGTGTATTCGAACCTTATACACTGTAGGCTTCAAGGGGCGGAGGCACAAGGGGCAATGGAGCAAGGTGAGGTCCATGGAGACCACAGATAGCTCCACCGTCGGGTCCTATTCCGTCTGCATGATCTTGCCCTCCTCGTGCACAACCATCTCTCGCTTTAGGGCCGGGGCATTACAAAGCTTCACCGTCACATATTCATACTACTTCAAGGTGCATTAAATCAACACATGCAAGTATCAAGAGGAGAGTCATGGCATGCATGCATGCAATGTAATTAATGCAATGGTAAACACAAATTATTGAAATATATTGAGTGTAGTGCTTTGATGTGTCGCATCAACTCATACAACAATGAGAAGTTTGGTTACTATAACGCCCTCTCCCTCGTGGACTGAGCTTCGGTGCCTTAACTGCACCTGCCTTTGGCTGTATGACAGGTGGGCCACCCACCTGTTGGGCCCACCTGTCATACATGCTAAGGCAGGAGCAGTATGTCAATGAAGCTGCGTCCCTCCCTCGCCCATGAGCATGGTGGCTGGCAGGACTAGGAGAAGCTTTCGCTAGGCTCTCCCTCCCGCACGCGGTGGACATGCAGCAGTTCATCCGGTCAGATGGCCAGAAGCATACTGTAGTACTCCTCCACTGCAGTAGTACTCCGCTGTTCGATTTCCCGAAGAGGCGAAGAGCCAAGCGCAGCCCGGACGCTTGTGTGGCAGCTTCAAGTGTAGAGTAGTCACTACTGCAGGATGCTGCTAACGCGACACTATGATCAGAGACCCTTCGACGAAACTGTGTGCGATGCCATAATCGCAAACGGTGGTGTAAAAAAACCATCAAAAAGGTGAAAAACGTTTGCGATGGCGGAGCCATCAAACACGGTTCAGATTTTAGTTGCGTGTGTGATGCAGGGCATACGGTTCAGTTCAATTAACTGTTTGCGATGAGGAGGGACAAAAGAAACGGGCCACCAGATGGAGGTGTGTGCGATATACAACATATGGTTCACTCGGATGAACTGTTTGTGATTAGAAAACACAAAAGAAATGGTCAGCCAGATGAAGGTGTGTGCGATATATGGCATGCGGTTCACTCGGATGAATTGTTTGCGTTGAGACATGAGAATAGAAATGGTTCAACTTAACAAGATGTGTGTGATACGCGGCAAACAGGTATGTAATCAGAAATGTGTGTGAAGACCGATAATAACATAGATGGTTGCTGCTAATAAGATGTGTGTGTTGTGCGATCGGATTGCATACAGAACAACAAAAACACACACACACACACACACAAATTAAACATGCTTGCATAACCAAATTAAACATCCACTTACATAGGTGGCTACTACAACCATGGCATTTGCACAAACCAAAGTAAACTATTACATGCATAATTACATAGGTGTCTACTACACACTTGACTTCTCCACATACCAATAAAGTAAACTATATATTACATGCATGATTAACTAGCATAAATGATCATCTGATCATCATCTACTTCTTGTGACGCTTGCTCTGCTTGTGGCTCGATCTGGGCTCATCGATTTGGGTAACAAGGCACTTCCTCATGTCAACGATCCGCCTGTGCATCTCGTAGCATGTGTACACACTCTTGGCCGTGAACCTGAGGTGAGGTTCATCCAGTTGCCGCATCCAGGTCCTGTTCTAGGATAGGGGACTTGTTCTCTGGGCATCCTACTTCATCTTTTCGTAGTAGCGGTCGATGATGGCCGAGGCGAGTTCGACCAGGGAGTCCTTCTTCGTGCTGCCCCAGACCCTATAGTGGTCATTGATTTTGAAAAGGTTCTTGCAGGCCAAGCATGTAACACTAAGCGCTTTTACATCGTTCGTGGTTTCCACTGTGGCGAACTTGTAGTCGGTGCTGTTGACAAACCTGTTGAAACGGTCGCAAGGCTCTGTGGCCATGTAGTAGTGGTAGATGAGGACATGATGGCGCATGCACAACTGGGCGACGACAACCTTCTGATCTTTGCCGAGACTACCAACGGTGTACTGGAGGTCGATACCGACTACTTTGCACTTGTCTCCAGCAAGAAACTGCTCAACATTGTTGATGTAGTCGTCCACCACGGCCGGGTCGATGGTGTACATCACCCAGAGATCCGCCTCCCTCGCATGGGTCTCCACTCTATGCTTGCCAAACTCCTTTGGAGCGCCGCTGGACATCCCCTCTCTATATGTCATCGTGGGTGTGCTTGTTGTGTTGTGGGGCGCGATCGAAAGGTTGAACGGACTAAGCTTAAAATGGTCGCGGGAATTAAAGGGGAAGCCGGACGACCAGGAATATCGGCAGGCCCTGATGCCAGTTCTAATTTGCAGCGTGTAACTCCATCGTGCCGCACGTAACTACATCGCGTGGCAACACGCGCGGCGCAACCGCATGCATATGGGGGCCCGACGTGATCGTGCGCACGCCCAACCGCTGGGAGAGCGCACGTGGAGGGACGCGAGCAGAGTGTTCCACGATCACCTCAACGGCGAGCAACCATATATATTTGCATATAGCAGTTGAACACGCAAGGAAAAGCTGTCCACAAGCCGAGCGCGCCGACGGACGCGAGCAGAGCCCGCCAACGGACACGAGCAGAGCGCGCCACAGTGCCTAACGGTAACCACAATGCGCTGCAGCGCCTAACGGCGAGCAGAGCTTGCCGAGGGACGTGAGTAGAGGCCAGCGCAGTGATATGTGGAAAATAAGACGAACTGTGCGAGCGATGTCAGAGACATCAAGCACGAATCAGATTAGAGTTGCGTGTGCGATATGTGGCATACAGTTGATCCATCCGAGCTGTTTGTGATGGAATAAGCCGTGCGACTTGTGGGCAAACGCTTGCTGGTATATAACCTTAAATTTAACCAAAAAAGTGTTAATGCATGTTACAAAAATTGTATAGCTGGAAACTATGTTCAAATACGACTCCAACGATATAATCTTTGGCGACATGCATTCGTATTTTATTAGTTAAATACTACTTATAAACCAAGACGAGGGTATAGTAGGTAATTAAATCGCAAACTTTTTTTGTATTAACTTTATGTGTACGTGTCCTTTCGTCCTCCTCTTGCACGTCTTGTCACCCGGCTGCCGCAGACGGCTTACAGCGCAAGCTTGCGCATCGCGCGGGGGCGTTCTTTTTGCCGAATGGTGGCACCAATGAATCGTCGATGAGCCCGTTCCCGTGCAACCTCGCAGGTTCCCACGCAAGCTTCCCGCCCGACACAGTGAAATCCCCAAAAATCCCGATGCTTACCGGCCTGCTATAAAACCCTCACGGTCGGGGAGTCCTACGTTGCATTTTCCCCTCCCTTCATGTAGCTTATCTCGTGTGCTTCTCCTACAATCGCCAATGGCACCGGTCCGTCGTCGTCTCTTAGCCACTGCGACGTCATCAGAGGACAGCTCCAGCTGGGAGGCTACACCGCGGCGGCGGCACAGTCCCCGGCGTAGTGTAGTGCGCGTGGCGTCCTTGTTGAGTGTGCGCAGAACACCCACCACACGCTCCGCCGCTGGTGCCTGTCGGCAGCTGTTGCCGGCCGCCGTTGCCGCCACACCACCGTCAAAAGCCAGGGCCATCGCCCGCTCCGTCGCCGCGGCCCGAATGCGGGAGGTGGCCGTCATGGCTGCCACCCCACTGCCGGCCACCGTGGTCATCACCCGCTCCGACACCGCTTCCCGAAGGCAGGAGGTGGTGGTCGTGGCCCCCAGCCCACCATCGACCATCAGGGTCATCACCCACTCCGCCACTGCTACCCGAAGGGCGGGAAACAAATTTGAGTTTTCAACCAATTTATATGCACTGGAGCTTGTGCATGTAGTGCAAATTTGAATTATACACATAAATGCATTGAAAACTCGATTAATGCATAAAAATGTCCAAACGAACCACGAAAAATCACAAAAATTGACTCAACACTCCTGTTGTTCTAGGTTGACACGAGAAAAAAATTTGGAAGCAATAAGAGGCAATGGATATCGTTTTGTCCCCAAAGGTGGGACCTTCCCTACCCAAACCTTCATGATTGTTCTGAGAAGCTCTGGTTTGTGAGAAGCATATACCCAAACCTACCCCAAATAGGACAAAAATTTTACAACGGCATGTTGATGCTGCTCCATGATAGAATGCCAAGTTTCATGAATTTTAGATGAGTTTTGGATTTACTAGAATTTAAAAATAAATTATCTCAACGTTTTGCCGGCAATCAACGGTGCCTTGGTGCTTGAAATTCATTCCCATTTCTTGCATGGGACCTAAGCATGCACCCAAGGACACATATTTGATTTTTCAACCAATTTATATGCACTGGAGCATGTGCATGTAGTTTAAATTTGGATTATGCACATAAATACATTGAAAACTTAGTTAATGCATAAAAATGTCCAAATGAACCCCGAAAAATCACAAAAAATGACGCAAAACTTCTGTTGTTCTCTGTTGACACGGGATTTTTTTTGTAGCAACAAGAGGCAATGGATATCGTTTCGTTCCCAAAGGTGGGAGGTTCCCTACTGAAACCATCACGATTGTTGTGAGAAGCTCTGGTTTGTAAGAAGCATATACCCAAACCTGCCCCAAATGGGACAAAAAATTTACCACGACATGTTGATGCCGCTCCATGATAGAATGCCAAGTTTCATGAATTTTAGACGAGTTTTGGATTTACTAAATTTAAAAATAAAGTATCTCAATGTTTTGCTAGCAATCAACGGTGCCCTGGTGTTTGAAATTCATTCCTATTTCTTGCATGGGACCTAAGCATGCACCCAAGGACACAGATTTGATTTTCAACCAATTTATATGCACTAGAGCATGTGCATGTAGTTCAAATTTGAATTATGCACATAAATGCATTGAAAACTCAGTTAATGCATAAAATGTCCAATTGAACCCCGGAAATCACAAAAATTGACACAACACTCATGTTGTTCTATGCTGACACGAGAAAAATTCTGAAAGTAATAAGAGGCAATGGACATCGTTTCGTCCCCAAAGGTGGGACGTTCCCTACCGAAACCATCATGCTTGTTGTGAGAAGCTCTGGTTTGTGAGAACCATATACCCAAACCTGCCCCAAATGGGGAAAAAAATTACCATGGCATGTTGATGCTGCTCCATGATAGCATGCCAAATTTCATGAATTTCAGACGAGTTTTGGATTTACTAGAATTTAAAAACCAGGCATCTCAATGTTTTGCTGGCAATCAACAGTGCCTTGGTGTTCGAAATTCATTCCCATTTCTTGCATGGGACCTAAGCATGCACTCGAGGACACATATTTGATTTTTCAACCAATTTATATGCACTGGAGCATGTGCATGTAGTTCAAATTTGAATTATGCACATAAATGCATTGAAAACTCAGTTAATGCATAAAAATGTCCAAATGAACCCCGAAAAATCACAAAAATTGACACAACACTCCTGTTGTTCTATGTTGACACGAGAAAGATTTTGGAAGCAATAACAGGCAATGGATATCGTTCGTTCCCAAAGGTGGGACGTTCCCTACCGAAACCATCATGATTGTTGTGAGAAGCTCTGGTTTGTGAGAAGCATATACCCAAACCTCCCCCAATTGGGACAAAAAATTTACCACGGCATGTTGATGTCGCTCCATGATAGAATGCCAAGTTTCATGAATTTCAGACTAGTTTTAGATTTACTAGAATTTAAAAATAAAGTATCTCAACATTTTGCAGGCAATCAACGGTGGCCTGGTGTTTGCAATTCATTCCCATTTCTTGCATGGGACCTAAGCATGCACCCAAGGAGACATATTTGATTTTTAAACCAATTTATATGCACTGGAGTATGTGCATGTAGTTCAACTTTGAATTATGCACATAAATGCATTGAAAACTTAGTTAATGCATAAAAAATGTCCAAAGGAACCCCGAAAAATCACAAAATTGACACTACACTCCTGTTGTTCTATGTTGACACGAGAAAAAAGATTGAAAGCAATAACAGGCAATGGATATCGTTTTGTCCCCAAAGGTGGGATGTTCCCTACCGAAACCATCATGCTTGTTGTGGGAAGCTCTGGTTTGTGAGACACATATACTCAAACCTGCCCTAAATGGGACAACAAATTTACCACGGCATGTTGATGCCACTCCATGATAGCATGCCAAGTTTCATGAATTTTAGACGAGTTTTCGATTTACAAGAATTTAAAAACCATGCATCTCAATGTTTTGCCGGCAATCAACAGTGCCCTGGTGTTCGAAATTTATTCCCATTTCTTGCATGGGACCTAAGCATGCACCCAAGGACACATATTTGATTTTCAACCAATTTATATGCACTGGAGCATGTGCATGTAGTTCAAATTTGAATTATGCTCATAAATGCATTGAAAACTCAGTTAATGCATAAAAATGTCCAAACGAACCCCGAAAATCACAAAAATTGACACAACACTCCTATTGTTATATGTTGACACGGGAAAAAATTGAAAGCAATATGAGTTAATGGATATCATTTCATCCCCAAAGGTGGGATGTTCCCTACCAAAACCATCATGCTTCTTGCAAGAAGCTCTGGTTTGTGAGAAGCATATACCCAAACCTGCCCCAAATGGGACAAAAAATTTACCATGGCATATTGATGCCGCTCCATGATGGCATGCCAAGTTTCAAGAATTTCTTTTGGATTTACTAGGATTTAAAAACCAGGCATCTCAATGTTTTGCCGGCAATCAACAGTGCCCTTGTGTTTGAAATTCATTCCCATTTCTTGCATGGGACCTAAGTATGCATCCGAGGACACAGATTTGATTTTTCAACCAATTTATATGCACTGGAGCATGTGCATGTAGTTCAAATTTCAATTAGGCATATAAATGCATTGGAAACTCAGTTAATGCATAAAAATGTCCAAACGAACCCCGAAAAATAAAAAAATTGAAACAACACTCCTGTTGTTCTATGTTGACACGAGAATTATTTTGGAAGCAATACGAGGCAATGGATATTGTTTCGTCACCAAAGGTGGGATTTTCCCTACCGAATCCATCATGCTTGTTGTGAGAAGCTATGGTTTGTGAGAAGCATCTACCCGAACCTGCCCCAAATGGGACAAAAATTTTAAACGTCATGTTGATGTCGCTCCATGATAGCATGCCAAGTTTCATGAATTTTAGATGAGTTTTGGATTTGCTAGCATTTAAAAACAAGGTGTCTTAATATTTGCGGCCGAGTGACGGTTGCAAGGTGTTTGACATTCATTCCCATTTCTTGCATGGGACCTAAGCAGGCAACCAAGGACACATATTTGAATTTTCAACTAATTTATATGCATGAGAGCATGTGCTTGTAGTTCAAATTTGAATTATGCACATGAATGCATAGAAAACTCAGTTAATGTGTAAAAATGTCCAAGCGAACCCCGAAAAATACCAAAAATTGCAACAACACTCCTGTTGTTCTATGTTGACACTAGGAAAAAACTGGAAATTGAGAAGAGGCAACGGATATCGTTTCATCTAGGAAGATGAAACGTTCCCTACCGAAACCATGACCCAAACCTGCCCCTCCATGATAGCATGCCACGTTTCATGAATTTCAGACGAATTTTGGATTTACTAGACTTACAAAAGCAAGTATGTCGACGTTTGCCAGAGAGCCACGATGCTGTGGTGTTCGAATTTCATCCCCATTTCTTGCATGGGAGATAAGCATAAAGCCATGGACACATATATGATTTTACAACTCATGTTGGTGCACCGGAGCATGTGCATGTGGTCTAATTTTGAATTGTGCACCTAAAATGGCTAGAAACCCAATTTAATGTATAAAATGTTCAAACAAACCCTGAATAATTCCAAATAGTTGCATGTTCACTCTAGATAAAAGGTCTAGCAATTCAAACACCATCCATTGCCGCTATGACCCCATTATGTAATTCAAATCAAGATCCTCTATTTTGAAGAAGTCATATTATCTTCTCTCAATATTTTATTTATTTTCAAAATAATCGGAAAAGTAATTTCACAAATTTCGAAAAATTCAAAAATGAAATTTTATGGAAAACCTCCAACTCTCTCAAATGGTCCTTGAGTTGCTTAAGGCCTCTAGGATCAAAATGTCCCAACAAAACCAACTAAAAATGCAAATAGCATGGATGCAAATGATGACCTAATGATTAACATCCAAATTGAAAATTGGGATGTTACAAACCTACCCCCCTTAAGATGAATCTCGCCCTCGAGATTCCGGTTGGCTAGCAAATAGGTGTGGGTGGTCTTTCCGTAGGTCTTCTTCTCGCTCCCAGGTGGCTTCTTCCTCGGTATGGTGGCTCCACTGATCTTTGCAAAATTTGATGACCTTGTTGCGTGTAACTCGGCTAGCAAACTCGAGAATCTTGACGAGTTTCTCCTTGTAGGTTAGGTCACTCTCCAACTGAATTGCTTCTAGGGGCACTGTATCTCTCAGAGGAATACCGACCATCTCTGCATGGCACTTTTTTAACTCGGAAACATGAAACACATCATGAACTCCTGACAAACCTTCGGGTAATTCCAGCTTGTAGGCAACTTCTCCCATATGTTCCAAAACTCAGTATGGTCCTACAAATCTAGGGGCTAACTTTCCCTTGACTCCAAATTGTTTAACTCCTCGAAGTGGTGTTACACGGAGATATGCTCTGTTTTCGATTTCATAGGCTACCTCCTTGCATTTAGTATTGGCATAACTCTTCCGCCTGGACTGAGCTACCTTTAGTCTATCACGAATTAACTTAACCTTCTCTTCAAAATCTTTAATTAAATCTAGTCCGAACAACTGATGGTCTCCGACTGCATCCCACATCAATGGTGTCCTACACCTCCTTCCATACAAGGCTTCAAAAGGGGCCATCTTCAAACTATCATGGTAACTGTTGTTATATGAGAACTCTGCATAAGGCAAATTATCGTCCCAACTAGATCCATAATCTAGTGCACAAGCTCTCAACATGTCCTCCAAAATCTGATTGACTCTCTCGGTCTGTCCATCTGTCTGCGGATGAAAGGTTGTATTGAACTCTAGCCTGGTACCCAAAGTCTGGTGTAACTGATTCCAAAACTTCAAGGTAAAATGTGTTCCGCTATCTAATACAATGGTCCTCGGAACTCCTTGCAGACATACGATTCTGGTCATATATATCTTGGCCAACTTCGCGCTCGTATAAGTGGTTTTCACGGGGATAAAGTTTTCCACTTTGGTTAGGCGATCAACTACTACCCAGATGGACACATAACCTGATCTTGTACTGGGTAATCCGGTGATAAATCCATGCCAGGCTTATCCCACTTCCATTCGGGTATCGACATAGGCTGAAGTAATCCTGCTGGCTTCTAATGTTCTGCCTTAACTCTTTGATAGACATCGCACACAGCTACATACTCAGCAATATCCTTCTTCATACCTGTCCACCAAAAACGTTCCTTCAAATCCAAGTACATCTTGGTGTTTCTAGGGTGAATCGAGTATGGTGAGTCATGAGCTTCTTGAAGTATTAACTTCCTGATCTCTGGGTCATTAGGCACATAAATACGGTCCTCAAACCATAATGTTTCGTGTTCGACCTCACGAAAACCCTTGGCTTTTCCTTTACTCCTCTTCTCCTTTATCTCTGCAATCTCCTTATCAGTCTTCTGGGCTTCTCGAATCTTTCCCAATAGCGTGGACTGTACTTCCAAAGCTGGAACAAAACCTCTCAGAACTATCTCCATCCGTAGTTCTTTGAGATCGTTTGTTAACTCCTGCGGTAAACCTCCAGTTACTAGAGTATTTACACAACTCTTGCAGCTTAAAGCGTCTGCTACAACATTGGCCTTTCCTGTATGATAGTGTAACTTCATATCATAATCCTTTATGAGCTCCAACCATCTCCTTTGCCTGAGGTTCAACTCCTTCTGCGTCAAAATGTACTCAAACTCTTATGATTTGTGTACACATCACAACGGTTTCCAATAAGGAAATGTCTCCAGGTCTTGAGCGCATGCACTACGGCTGCTAACTCCAAATCATGCGTAGCATAATTCAACTCATGAGGTTGAAGCTTTCGTGATGCATATGAAACAACTCTTCCGTCTTGCATAAGTACACCTCCAAGTCCCAGGCGAGAAGAGTCGCAATAAACTTGGAAATCATTGTGTATATCCGGAAGAATTAGCATTGGGGCTGTAACTAAATGTTTCTTCAACTCCTGAAAACTGGCCTCACATTCCTCGGTCCATTTGAACTTGGTGTCCTTCTTCAATAACTCCGTCATGGATTTCACAATCTTGGTAAAATTCTCAATGAATCTCCGGTAATTTCCCGTGAGTCCAAGAAAACTGCGTATCTCTCCAACTGAGATGGGTGCCAACCACTCAGTGATAGACTGGACCTTGGTGGGGTCTACTGCTATACCTTCTCCTGATATAACATGTCCAAGAAATCCAACTTCTTTCAACCAAAACTCACATTTGCTGAACTTGGCGTATAGTTGATGTTCCCTGAGGTTGTCGAGAACTAAGCGCAAATGTTCCTTGTGTTCTTCTTCATTTTTCGAGTACACCAATATGTCATCAATGAACACCACAAAAAACTTATCCAAGAACTCCGTGAACACCTTATTCATCATACTCATAAAATAGGCAGGGCGTTAGTCAATCCAAAAGACATGACCATGTACTCATATAGCCCATACCTTGTGGTAAAAGTTGTCTTAGGTATATCCTGTTCTGGGATCTTCAGCTGGTGATTTCCTGATCGAAGATCGATCTTGGAGAATACCTTAGCTCCCTGCAGGTGGTCAAACAAATCATTGATCATCGCTAGTGGGTACTTGTTCTTGATCGTCACTTCATTCAATGCACGATAATCAACAACCATTCTCAAAGATCCATCCTTCTTCTCAACTAAGAGCATCGGGGCTCCCCACGGTGATGATCTTGGTCGAATGTAACCTTTCTCCAATAACTCCTTAATTTGTTTCTTGATTTCCTCCAGATCGTTCGCAGTCATTCGGTACGGTCTGTTCGATATTGGTCAGGTGCCTGGTAACAATTCTATCAAAAATTCTAGATCGAGTGGCATGCCTGGTAGTTCCTCAGGGAATACGTCGGGATAATCCTTCACAACTAGCACTTCCTCCTAAACAACTCCCGAAAGTGAATTCACTTGAGTCCTCCTTGCTGCATGCCTAGATACATACTTGATCCTCTTTCCCTCAAGGGGTGGTGAGTAGTATCAATTTACTAGCACAGTCTATGTTTCCTCCATACTTCGATAACCAATCCATACCAAGTATTATATCCAATCCTTGTGACTCCAAAATTATTAGGTCTAAGGGAAAAACATGGCTACTAATGGTTAATGGTAACCGACCACACCGTCGGCTGGCCATATACTCCGCTCCTGGCGAGCTTACTAACATGGGTGGCCTAAGGGCTAAGGTTGGAAATTTAAACTTGTCCACAAATCCCCTTGATATTTATGAATGCGATGCACCAGTGTCAAAAAGAACGAGAGCGATAAATGACTTAATCAAAAACTTACCAATCACTCTGCCAGGCTGCTCTTCAACTTCCTCCATGTTGATGTGGTTCACCTGACCTCTGGTGAAAGGATTGGGCTTCTTTCCAGAGCTTCCATTTCTACACTTGAAATAGGTAACATGACTTAGATCTTTCTTGGCGGGTGTTGCTCTTGTAGCGACCAGACCTCAAACGGTCCAATCTCTGTGCTCAGGTGTCATCCCTGGATCAGTAATGCTGACACCACACAGTACTTGAAGGATTTATAACAGAGTAGCAATCACACACTTATTACATCGAGTGTCTCAAAAGAGAACTTATTACAATAAATATGGTGTAAGGCCATCTAATAATGATAACAGCGGAAGGCTTGGAAGATAAGTGAGTCCATCAACTCCAACGGCATCACTAAGTATAGAACCATGACCTAAAACTCCTTAATCATCGTCTGAAAAGTCTACAACATTAACGTTGCAGCCGAAACGGGTCAGCACATGGAATATGCTGGCAAAGTAACACATAGAGAGTAATGGAATGAAACAGCTATTCTATATGCATATTTGGCTGGTGGAAAGCTCTATGGTTACAGTTTTGTGTAAAGCCAATTTTCCCCTACTACAAAGGAATAAATTTATTTAACTATCATGGTAGTTGTTAAACATTGAGAATGGTTGACAGCATTCTCAATCCCAATTAAGCATCATCATTAAACAAACCCATCAAAGTTTAATTTAGAGTAACATGTTGAGATTCACATGATAATCCAGGTACTAGATACTCAAGATGTCCATAACCGGGGTCACGGCTAACCATGATTAGTTTATACACTCTGCAGAGGTTTGCCCACTTTTCCCCACAAGACTCGATCTCCTCCGTTGGATTTCTCGCACTACATGGTGTTTGAGAAACAGATGACCGAGACATAGTCTTTCAGAAGCGCTAGCACCTTACGAACAGGTAGACCGTACCAACCTACATCCCCTACATCTTCTAGTCTACCACTGTAAGAGTTCGCACAACTTAGTCAACTATGCTAGAGCCCATAATAGCTTGTGGCTGCACACGGAAGTTTCTAGCATGAATAATCTCATGATCCCATTGAGCCTGGGTGGCGGTCCATAAAGAAAAATAGGCAATCACTAGAATACCCAGGTGCCTCAATCCACCCAGATGTGTATTTAAGTTGCCACCTTAAGTAAACCATTAATTAACAATCTCACATCTGTCATGGATACACTCACCCAATCCACGTCTACTAGCATAACATGGCATAATAAGCAAACGTAGAAGTAACTCCCAAAGGTTTGATAATAACAGGTAATAGGTACTACCTCAACTACTTCCCAAACCCACAATTTAATTAGATCCTAATCATGCAATGTGTGAGGATTGATCTAATGCAATAAAAGTGGGTAGAGGGAAAAACATGATCAAAGTGTTACTTGCCTTGCTGATGGTCCGGGAAACCTAGCGATTCGAAGTAGCAAGCGGCGCACTCCGGGTACTCTATCGCAAACAAACAAGCATACAATAAGTACTCAACTAATGCATAGGTAAAACTCAAGTAAGAGATCTAACCAGAAAGTTCAACTTAAGAACTCCGGTTGGCAAAAAGAATTAAATCGAACAAAGCAACGGAAGACAAACGGCAAAAGAAACAGGCTTCGTTTACTATTCTAGATCTAAGGCAATTATTATGATGGCAAAAACTTATTTAAGCTGGCTAAACGGAAAGAGGGTTTCGGGACGAAACTCCAGGCGCTTGAATCGCCTGATTCCGATAAACGAGCGAAAAGTTAAACTAAAATGAAAATCGGATCAGAAATCGCGATCAGAAAAATCGCGGATTTAATCCGAGAAAAAAAAACGACGAATAGTTTAACGAACGAACGTTCGTTAACTAGATCTAAACGAAGAACGCGTTCGTTAAAGTGAACGAACGAGTGAACACTCTCTAATTAGCCTAAACCGAAAAAACCGATCTAAAGAAAAAAATGGAAACTAAAAAAAACCGAACGAAAACCGGCGAAAACCGAACGACAACCGGCGGGTCAACCTCGGCGACTCAGCGACAAGACGGGCGGTGGCGGCTCTGGCAAGGCGGCGGCGTCGGCGGCAGCGGGCGGTGGCGAGGGCGGCGCAGGGCGGCGGCGTCGGGCGCGGCGGCGGCGGCGAAAGGCGGCGGCGGGGCGGCGCGGGGTTCGAGGCGGGCGGCGGCTAGGGTTTCGGCCAGGGGTGGGCCGATGGCTTATAAAGGCTGAGTCCGGAGGAGTCCGGGCCTAGCACGGCCCGTACGTCGGTTCAGACGTTTTTTTAAATAATTACGCTCGGAAGAAAAAAACAAAAGAAATACTAAAAGGACTCCAAAAATCCCGAAATAAATTTTCCCCGGCTTCAAAAATCAAGGCACACAGGATGAACATTTATTTTGGGCCTAAAGGCAATTTTGAAAAACCCGTATTTTTTCCTAAATTCAAATAAAATAGCAAATAAAACCAAATAAAATCTTAAATGATTTTTTAATTAAATCCTCAATATTTCTTTATTTTGGAAAAGTCATTTTATTCCCTCTCTCATAATTTTTGTAATAGAAATAATTGAAGATAAAATAAATAAAATCAAATGATCCTATTTTCAAAATTTGAGACAACTCAAATATGAAAATAACGAAATCCCCAACTCTCTCCGTGGGTCCTTTAGTTGCGTAAAATTTCTAGGATCGACCAAAATGCAATAAATATGATATGCAATGATGATCTAGTGTATAACATTCCAAATTGAAGATTTGGGATGTTACAAACCTACCCCCCTTAAGATGAATCTCGCCCTCGAGATTCGGGTTGGCTAGAAAATAGGTGAGGGTGGTCTTTCAACAAACCTTCCTCTCGCTCCCAGGTGGCTTCATCCTCCGTGTGGTGGCTCCACTGAACTTTGCAAAACTTGATAACCTTGCTGCGGGTGACTCGACTGGCATACTCTAGAATCTTAACTGGTTTATCCTCATAGGTAAAATCACTGTCCAACTGGATTGCTTCCAGCGGCACTGTATCTCTCAGCGGTATGTCAGCCATCTCTGCGTGGCACTTCTTCAACTGGGAAACATGGAACATGTCGTGAACTCCTGACAATCCCTCGGGCAAGTCCAACTTATAGGCTACTTCTCCCATACGTTCCAAGACTTTGTATGGGCCTACAAAACGTGGTGCTAATTTTCCCTTAACTCCAAACTGCTTAACTCCTCGAAGTGGTGATACTCAAAGATAAAATCGGTCTCCAACTTTGTAAAATGTCTCCTTGCGTTTAGAATCTGCATAACACTTCTGCCTAGATTGAGCTACCTTGAGCCTATCGCGAATCAATTTCACTTTCTGTTTAGACTCCTTTATCAAATCCGGTCCAAACAACTGGCGGTCTCCAACTTCATCCCAAGTCAATGGGGTCCTGCACCTCCTTTCATACAAGGCTTCGAAAGGGGCCATCTTAAAACTGGATTGATAGCTTTTGTTGTAAGAGAACTCTGCATATGGCAAATTCTCGTCCCAACTAGATCCGTAATCTAGCGCACAAGCTCTTAGCATATCCTCCAAAATCTGATTGACTCTCTCAGTCTGTCCATCTGTTTGCGGGTGGAAAGCTGTGCTAAACTCCAATCTGGTTCCCAAAGTTTCATGCAACTGATTCCAGAACTTTGAGGTAAACTGGGTTCCTCTATCTGATATAATGCTCCTTGGAACTCCATGCAGACATACGATCCTGGTCATGTATATCTTTGCCAACTTTGCACTAGTATAGGTAGTCTTCACTGGAATGAAATGAGCTACCTTTGTCAAACGATTGACTACAACCCATATCGAGTCATAGCCTGAACGTGTTATGGGCAATCCTGTGATAAAATCCATGCCTAGCTTATCCCACTTCCATTCGGGTATCGGCAACGGTTGTAGCAATCCTGCTGGCTTCTGATGCTCTGCCTTTACTCTCTGACATACATCACAAACTGCTACATATTCTGCAATATCCTTCTTCATTTCGGTCCACCAGAAAATATCCTTAAAATACAAATACATCTTGGTATTTCCTGGGTGAATCAAATATGGTGAATCATGGGCCTCTTGTAAAATTAACTTCCTGATCTCCGAGTCATTAGGCACATAAACACGGTCTTCAAACCATAGGGTGTCGTGCTCATCCTCACAAAATCCCTTAGCTTTTCCTTTGCTCATTT
This sequence comes from Triticum aestivum, assembly GCF_018294505.1. Classification (NCBI taxonomy): domain Eukaryota; kingdom Viridiplantae; phylum Streptophyta; class Magnoliopsida; order Poales; family Poaceae; genus Triticum; species Triticum aestivum. The sequence continues at coordinate 342,909,728 of NC_057812.1, read as the reverse complement.
TCTCCTTAATAGAGGCAATCTCCTTGTCAGTCTTTTGGGCTTCTCTAATCTTATCCATCAACGTGGACTGAATCTCCAATGCTGCTACATAGCCTTTCGGGACTATTTCCAAACATAGCTCTCGAAGATTTTCGGCTAACTCACTTGGTAAATCTCCCGTCATTAAGGTGTTGACATGACTTTTATGGCTCAACGCGTCAGCTACTACGTTAGCCTTTCCAGGGTGATAATGCAATCTCATATCATAATCCTTGATGAGCTCCAACCATCTCCTTTGTCTGAGATTCAACTCCTTTTGTGTGAAAATATACTTCAAGCTCTTGTGATCCGTGTACACCTCGCAATGGTTTCCAATGAGAAAATGTCTCCAAGTCTTTAATGCATGCACTACGGCTGCTAACTCCAAATCATGCATCGCATAATTTAACTCATGGGGCTTAAGCTATCGTGAGGCATATGAAATAACTCTTCCTTCCTGCATAAGCACTGCTCCAAGTCCTCGACGTGAAGCGTCACAATACACCTCATAATCCTTGGTCTGATCCAGTAAAATCAACACTGGTGAGGTAACCAAACGTTTCTTCAACTCCTGAAAACTAGCCTCACATTCCTCAGTCCATATGAACTTGGTATCCTTCTTCAACAACTCCATCATAGGTTTCGCAATCTTTGATAAATAACATACTTCTATTCCGATGGTAGATTTGTTTGGATATCTGAGGGTACAAGGTACCAAACAACATTTGCTGAGTGGGCAAAGTTGATCAATGCCCCTGAAGAGAATGAGGATGACTTGGATATCTATGCCAAGAAGAAGAAAGACCACAACTCAATGGACAACATGTACGAGGAGATTCCTGACAAAGCCCTGGAAACCCATAAGCTGGGCTCTGTTCATTATTTGTTATCTGGTTTGGCCACAATCAACACCATCTTGAGGCACACCCTGTTGCCCAAATCTAGAGATCACAAGATGATTAGAGGCTATTCCATCCACTTGCTGCAATTGTTTGTTGTGCCCCAGAAATTCAAAGTCATGAGCCTGATTATGGAAAAAATCAAGAGGACAGCTGCAAATCAGAAGAGATCATGTGGGTATGCTCCACATATTCAGATTCTCATCAACTCCAAGATGGGCACATGCACCTACTTGTTAGATAAGGAGCATCAACCCTTGAGACCAAACTTTGAGGAGAACACTGTCATCATGACTAAAGAAGATCCTACATCTGCACTTGCACAAGAGAAAAGAGAGAAAGCCAAAGCTGAGAAAGCTGCAAAGATGCCAAGTGCCGAAGAGGCATCTCAAGTGTTTCTCAAGAGCAAACAAGATCAACTTGGATATCTGATTCAAGCAACCTTGACGACTTAGAAAGGATTGGCCACCTTGACTCAGAACCAAGAGAGCCTGGAGTGGATCATTGAAACAAAGTTCTATGATCTTGATCTAAAAGTGACAGAGATGCAGACAACAGTTGAGTAGCTCTAGGAAGAAGCCGAGGAGAGGAAAGGGCAGGCTACCACAGATGCCTTTCAGAGAGTGCCAAGAGGTCAGAGGTCTGCCACAGTGCTAGTGACTGGCGCGAGAGCTACTACATCAACACCTGCAGCCATAGCATCAGTGCGACCTCTAGTTGCCACTCCACCAGCTCGAACAACTTCCACAGATGCATTCATCCTTGGAGTCCTCTGAACGCCTCCTCCCGAAGATAAAGCCTAGAGAGACGCATAACACTATGCATTTTCAAAGTTTTTGGTAATTTGTTGCCAAAGGGGGAGAAATGTATAGATCTTAGGCTTCGAGAGAGAGAGAGAGAGAGCTTTGCTTCTTTTACCTTCTTTGTCATTTGGTTGATACTTTTGTGTGCTTGCTTGATACTTTGTGTCTATGTGTGGGAGATACTTGTATGATCATGTGTTTGATCGTATTCTACATTAATGCTTGTGCTTGAATGATGTTATCTCTTATCTATTCTATACGATCATTCACTTTGCCTTGGTGATGAGTGCATGTTATTACTCTCCATCATTTTGAGCGCTCCACCAAGATGTATGTGACAAGGAAGAGTAATCCATGATCCTAATTGATTGTGCATTTGCATTCAAAAGCAAATTTTGAATAATGCACAAATTTAGGGGGAGCTCTTATTTATCACATACTTCTCAAAGCGATGATGAATTTCAATCTTGTTATCATTTCTCAAAGCTTTGATCTATATGTTGTAATCAATTACAAAAAGGGGAGATTGAAAGTGCAACTATCCCTGGGGGTTTTTGGTAATTCCTAACAACATATAGCTCATTGAACTAATGCTCTTTCAAGATGATCATTTCAGAAAGTTCAATGATTGGCATGGCATGGACTAGGAATGTGGACCCCTCGAAATGTTAAGGACACATATTGGCTCAAGCTCAAGACTCTACATTTTATTTTAGTGATCCAAGATCACATTGAGTCCATAGGAAAAGCCAATACTATTAAAAGGGGATGAGTTGTTGCTTAATGGATTGCTTTCTCAAAATGCTTAGTGATATGCTCCAAAAACCCTCAACCACTTTCTCATATCTACATTTGTCCCAAACCAAAAGTCAAACTCGGCCCCACAGATTTGATCTATCCGGCGCCACCGAGTTCATTTGCCATAGCCACAACCAGAAACCCTAATCAATTCGGTCTCACTGATAGGGATCTCGGTCTCACCAAGATGGGATACAAAATTCTCTGTTTGCATTCATAACGTTTCGGTCTAACCGAGATGAGCGATCGGTCCTACCGAGTTCGCAATGCAAAATCTCGGCTTCCCTTTGTAACATTTCGGTCTCACCGAAATGAGCGATTCGGTCCCACCGAGTTTGCCTGACCAACTCTTTGTTTGCCTATTACAGAAATCAGTCTTACCGAGTTTATGTGATTGGTCTCACCGAGATTACGTTATGCCCTAACCCTAATGAAATCGGTCCCATCGAGTTGACATGTAGGTCCCACCGAAAATTCTAACATTCACATTTTGAACTAAATTGGTGTGGCCGAGTTTTATGATTCGGTCCCACCGAGTTTGGTGAATTGTGTGTAACAATTAGATTTGTGTGGAGGCTATATATGCCCCTCCACCTACTCTTCATTCGTGGAGAGAGCCATCAGAATGTGCCTACACTTCCACTATACATTTTCTAAGAGACAACCACCTACTCATGTGTTGAGACCAAGATATTCCATTCCAACCACAAGAATCTTGATCTCTACCCTTCCCCAAGTTGCTTTCCACTCAAATCATCTTTCCACCAAATCCAAATCCATGAGAGAGAGTTGAGTGTTGGGGAGACTATCATTTGAAGCACAAGAGCAAGGAGTTCATCATCAACACACCAACTATTACCTTTTGGAGAGTGATGTCTCCTAGATTGGTTAGGTGTCACTTGGGAGCCTCCGTCAAGATTGTGGAGTTGAACCAAGGAGTTTGTAAGGGCAAGGAGGCCACCTACTTTGTGAAGATCTAGCCAAGTGAGGCAAGTCCTTCGTGGGCGATGGCCATGGTGGGATAGACAAGGTTGTTTCTTCGTGGACCCTTCGTGGGTGGAGCCCTCCATGGACTCGCGCGACCGTTACCCTTAATGGGTTGAAGTCTCCATCAACGTGGATGTACGATAGCACCATCTATCGGAACCACACCAAAAATCTTCGTGTCTACCTTGCGTTTGCACCCTTTAAACTCCTCCCTTTACCTTCATGTGCAATGATTTACATTCCACTGCTATACTCTTAGACTTGCATGTGTAGGTTGATTGCTTGACTTGTGCTAAGTTGCTAAAATCTGCCAAGACTTAAAATTGGGAAAAGGCTAGATTTTTATTTGGTCAAGTAGTCTAATCACCCCCTTCTAGACATACTTTCGATCCTACAGCAGCCGGCTGGTCCGACCCACGGTGCTCTGCGCCCTTCGCCCCCGAGTCGTCTACGGCCCCTTCAGATGGGGATAACAACACGCCCAATTTGGGCATGGTGGTTCTCCCGGCCACCTCGCCTCGTTCGCCTGCTGAGGGAGACCTGGATTCGGGGGTCCTCAGGTGTTCGGCCCACTCGATATGGGCCGGGCTGGTGGGCCATGAAGATAAACCTGAAGATCATTCCCCGTATTCGGGTAGGACTCCTGGATGCGTGGACGGCAAGATTTGAGTCCGGATGTGCTGTTTCCTTCCCTTGTAAACTGACTTTGTACCCCTCCGGTGTATATATAAACTGGAGGGTTTAGTCCGTAGGGTTCATCAGAATTCACATAGGCTAGACATCTAGGGTTTAGCCATTACGATCTCGAGGTAGATCGACTCTTGTAACCCCTATACTCATCAAATACAATCAAGGAGGATGTAGGGTTTTACCTCCATTAAGAGGGCCCGAACCTAGGTAAACATCATGTTCCCCATGTCCCTTGTTACCTTCGATTCTTAGATGCACAGTTCGGGCCCCCTACCCGAGATCGGCCGGTTCTGACACCGACATTGGTGCTTTCATTGAGAGTTCCTTTGTGTTGTCGATAGAAGGATCGATGGCTTGCCTTGTCATTAATGACGATATCACTTCTAGAGGGGACCTAACTCCAGGACAGGTCCTCCAGCTTGGTGGTTTTACCATGGACGCTCGCTCGGCCGTCAAGCCAACGGTGGCCCCCACGATCACCAAACATCATCTCCATATCAGCCTCGAACACTCCAAAAAGATGGATTCGGAAGATGTCTCGTCCTGAAACGAGCTGCTAGATCGCATCACCGCCTTGGGGGTCGCAACAGACTATGATCGGATAGGGCTTAAACCCGACGAGAGGGAAATCGAGTCCCCACCAGTCACCCATCTGGTAGCGGTCATTGAGCAATGAGCCGAGAACGATTCTTCCCCCAAGTTAAAAACTAGCTATATTCGGATCTCCGAGCCCTACGAGCCGGATACCCATCCTCGGGAAGAGACTGTATGGCCTCCGAACACAGGATCAGGCATTGAGCCTGGAAGTTCTCAGGACTTTCCCGATCTTGAACTGGTGAACTCAGAGACTCTTCAAGCTCCGGACTCAATCGTGGATCGGGACGCGGATTTTAGCCCGCCCACCCACCACAATCAATATTCCCCAAGTAATATAGGTCCTCCAGACATATGCGACCTAATGTATGTAAGGCAGCAACCTCAGGAAACTGTCCATCACTTCTGGGCCAGGTTCCTCCTTGTTAAAAACAAGATTAAAGATTGCTACGATGACGATGCGGTTTTAGTTTTCTGCCGCAACTGTACGGATGAGGGAATTCTCAAGGCCCTCACCCACCGCCGCATACCGCACTTTGCAGATTTGGCACACATAGTACAAAAGTACTGCGCAATGGAAAGCGCCTGGAAAGCCTAGACAGGCCGGTGGGAACCCCCAGCCTTTAAGCAACCCCCCCGGATGGGCAAAAAGGATGCACCCTTACGGGGCACCCGATCATCAGCCTACTGACAAGAAAAACAAGCCCTTCACGGGACATGGAACCGTCCTTGATGAACTGCTCGACAAGCCATGTCAGATACATACGATGCCGAACAACGAACCAACACATAGCCTTCAGGCATGTTGGGTACTCCGGCAAGTGGCTAAGAGTAGCGAGGCTAGTCTCACAAATACTACCCCAGAGAAGCACCCTTCTGAGGATGACGATCTCAACATCTTTATGGTCTTCAAGACCTTTTCTTCAAATAATCAGCGCAAAAGGGCGCTCCGTGACCTCACTAAGTCAACCAAGTAACCGCAATGAACCCTTGGAACGATATGATAATAACTTTCACCGCCGACGACGAACCAAGGGCCCGATTAGTCCGAGCACCAGCCGCCTTGGTCTTAAACCCAATTGTGGACGGCTTTCGACTCTCCAAAGTACTCATGGACGGCGGCAGCATACTTAACCTCATCTATGAAGATACGCTTGATAAAATGCAAATGGACAAGAGTCACATCAAGCAAAGCAGTACCACCTTTCGAGGTATTATCCCCAGTCAAGAAGCGTGATGCTCGGGAAAAATTACACTCGACGTAGTATTCGGCACGCCTGATAAATACAGGTCCGAAGAGTTGCTCTTCCACGTGGCCCCTTTCAATAGCGTATATCACGCCCTTTTGGGGCGGGAAGCCTTCACATGGTTCCAAGCCATTCCCCATTACGGGTACATGAAGCTTAAAATGCCAGGGCCCAATGGAGTAATCACTATCACCAGTGATCCGGATATAGCACTCCGCGCCGAAAACAAAACCGCATCCTTGGCCCTCAAGGCACTATCCAAGGCCCTCGTGGCCGAGGAGCTAACGACTCTGCACTCCACAGTGGACAAAGACGATGTAATCCTCGACAAGAGGTCCAAATCCACATCTTTCAAACCAGCAGATGAAATAGTCAAATTTCAAGTGCAGCCGACGGATCCAAACAAAACAACATCCATTGGAGCACAGCTGGAGCCGATGATCGACACCACCCTACAAGCATTCATACGTGAAAATTGGGACATTTTTGCCTGGCATCCTTTGGACATGCCCGGAATCCCATGATGACTGGCCGAACACAGCCTCAACATAATGAAAGGGTTCAAACCAGTCAAGTAAACGCTACATCGTTTTTCCAAGCCCAAATGACAAGCTATGGGCAAAGAGATAGCCAAGCTACTTGAGGCCGGGTTCATTAGAGAAATCAAGCACCCGAACTGGCTAGCCAACTTGGTCATGGTACCGAAGAAGGATAAATCCTAGCGCCTCTGTGTCGATTTCAAAGATCTCAATAAGGCTTGCCCTAAGGACCCCTTCCCGCTGCACCACATTGACCAAATCATTGATGCAACTGCAGGACACGACTCATTGTGTTTCCTCGATGCATACTCCGGATACCATCAAATTAAAATGAAGGAGTCTGACCAGGCCGCAACGGCATTCATTACCCCGTACGAGCCTTTCTGCTTCAACACTATGCCTTTCGTGCTCAAAAACGCTGGCGCCACTTACCAATGCATGATTCAAACATGCTTGGAAAAGCAAATTGTCAAGACTGTGGAGGCATATGTGGATGATGTAGTCATCAAGACTAAACATGTCGAATCATTGGTGGATGATCTACTCCTCACATTCAAAAACCTCCGAACATATGACATACGGCTCAAACCGGAAAAATGTGTCTTTGGCGTTCCAGCCAGAGAACTACTCGGGGTCATTGTTTCCAATAGAGGAATCGAAGCGAACCCAGCCAAAATCCGAACCCTGTCACAATTGGCAACGCCAACAGACTTAAAGCAGGTCCAAAAACTAGATGGGTGCATGGCAGCCTTGAGCCGCTTTATCTCCAGATTGGGAGAAAAGGCACTACCACTTTATCGACTGCTCCGATGCACCGACCACTTTAAATGGACGGATGCGGCTACAACCGGATTGGAAGAAATACAAACTATGTTAGCAAGCAACCCAATCCTTGCCGCACCAAGTGTTGGCGAGCCTATGTTGCTCTACATATCTGCTACCCACCAGGTGGTGAGTGCCGTACTCGCCGTTGAGCAGAGGAAAAGGGACACAAATTCCCACTCCATAAGCCAATGTACTATGTATCGGCGGTCCTTACACCATGCAAATCTCGATACCCACACTACCAAAAGATAGCATATGCGGTCTTCATGGCATCCCGAAGCTGCGACACTACTTTCAAGAGTGCTTGATCACAGTGGCATCTGAAGTACCACTCAATGACATCATAAACAATCGGGACGCCACTGGCCGCATAGCCAAATGGGCCATCAAGCTCTTACCATTTGAAATAACATACAAGCCACGCCGAGCTATTAAATCTCAGGTGTTGGCCGACTTTGTCGCCGAGTGGACGGAAGCCAAACTCCCTAAAGAGTACAACACGTACTCCAACTGGGTAATGTACTTCGACGACTCTAAAATGTTAGCCGGATTAGGGGCCGGTGTCATCTTGACATCCCCTATAGGGGACACAGTCTGCTACGTGTTACAAATCATGTATACAGACTCCAACAATGCGTCCGAATACGTGGCACTACTACATGGTCTTCGAATGGTTGTCTCTATGGGCATACAACGCCTAGAGGTGCATGGGGACTCAAACCTCACAATATCCCAAATAAATGGAGAATTCTATGCGAAAGATCCAAAGATGGTGGCATACCGAAACGCCGTACTCAAAGTATCAACTCAGTTCGAGGGGCTCGAGTTCCAGCATGTTGCTCGAGACAGTAATCAGGCAGCGGACATCCTTGCTCGAATGGGCGCTAAACGCGATCCCGTCCCGCCTAACACCTTTGTGGAAAGGCTCTTCAATACATTCGTGGTATGGCAGGACGAGAGCGGAAATACTAGTCCAGAGCCGATGATACCCCCAGATGCCGAACACAATTCTGATATCATCGGGGGATCGGGCACCAAAATGACACCTTCCGCCCATGTAATCATGGCTGTCATTGCTCCATGGACCGAACCCTTCATGGCTTACCTTAATAGGCAGGAGCTCCCTGATGACCATAATGAGGCCCGCCGCATAGTCCGACACTCTAAAGCCTCCAAAGTTCACGAGGGTGAACTCTACAAGAAAAGTACTCCTGGAGTTCTTCAAAGATGCATCTCCGAAGAGGAGGGACGACAGCTCTTGGACGAAATACATGCTGGTCTTGGTGGCCATCACGCTGCAGCTCGGGCCCTAGTAAGCAAGGCCTATGTACATGTTTCTTTTGGCCAACGGTCCAAGAAGATGCACAGGCCCTTGTACAACGCTGTGTAGGATGTCAGCTTTTCGCCAATCAAAGTCATATGCCGCCCACCGCCTTAAGAACAATCCCCATTATTTGGCCTTTTGCGGTCTGGGGGCTAGAAATGGCCGGACCCCTTAAAGGGGGCAGCCACAAGAAGAAATATTTGCTAGTTATGGTGGATAAATTCACTAAGTGGATAGAGGCCAAACTAGTAAAAACGGCTGAAGCTGGGCCGGTGATCGACTTTATATCCAACGTTGTACATTGTTATGGTGTCCCGCATAGCATCATCACAGATAATGGCTCTAACATCACAGCCAGTGAGGTGAAAAATTGGTGTGCTAACCTGGGCATTAAGCCCGATTACGCCTCCGTATATCACCCTCAAATAAATGGTCAAGTTGAACGGGCTAATGGCCTGATAATGAGCAGTACCAAACCCAGGTTAGTGCGATCCCTACGGGAGTCAGATAAACAATCGGTCAAGGAACTCGATTCCATACTCTGGGGACTACGGACTATGCCCAATTGCACGACCGGATACACACCTTTTTTATGGTGTACGGCGCAGAGGTTGTCCTGCCCTGCAACATAATTCATGACTCACATTGAGTGCGCATGTATGAAGAGAGAGAGAGAGGCCGAGCTAGATCAGCAGGACGACCTAGATGGCCTGGAGGAGGAGCGTGACATTGCAAATGCTCGTTCCACATTCTATCAACAACATGCTCGGCGATACCAAAGCAGAGAAGTGCGGGCCAAGACTTATAATGTCGGCGAACTCGTTCTATGCCTCCGAGAGAAGAAGAAGGACAAGCTCAAACCAAAATGGGAGGGCCCCTTTATTATAGATGAAGTTCTCACAGGAGGGGCCTATCATCTTCATAATGCATCAGATAATTGGCTAGAGCCGAATCCATGGAGCGCTGCTCACCTCCGAAGATTCTACGCATAAGTTTGGCCATGTTTATTTTTTGTTTTTTTTCTTCTCTTCATTTCTTTTTATTTCCTCATTTTTGTACGATTTCCAGCATATGTTCGGATATGTCGAACACTTGAGGGTACATATCCTAAAATGTATATACCCCAAAATGACCAGAGGCTTGTCTTACCGAAGCTTATTATCATTCAGAGCCTGAAGCTCACAAAGTATACGTCTTTTGTACACTCCTTTTTGCCATTATATGCACCTCTATGACTTAAGTTTTTGCCAAGCTGGGTTGCCTTGCTCCTGTGTTTATGCCCTACATTCCTGATTGTTCGTCTAGGGCGTAAAAAGGGAACACCTATGCAATTGTTACAACCGGGTAATCTAGACCTGTACCTAAGATGGGTGAAGCCGAAAGCTAGCGTTATTAAGAGAATAATTGGTCGGCAATCAAACGACAAATTGTTACATTTTGGCAACTCTTTAAAATATACGGGACAATTTTTCCATACTGCGGCCCAAAGCCGAGGCACGCATAATTAAAGCATGTCAACCCAAGGAAAGGAACCCTTAACGGAACTATTCTCCTTGGAAGATGTTTCTTACACATGTAATATAACATACCTCCCGGACTAATTTTTTTGTCTGTTTGAGCACAATGACTGGGTTGCCTGGTTTCCAGACATAGTGAATGTTTCTTTTCATTCCACAATAGTATCCGAAGACTCTCCACCATTTTGGTTCGGAGGTTGAAGCCAAAAGCCTGCGATGACGAATTTTCCATATGTTCGGCTAGAGATACATGTTGATCACAAAGTACATTAATAGATTGAATCAAAACACCTATTCCTTATCTATCCCATCTATTAGACTGTCTAATCTACAGTCTTCCTGTGAATATTTCGCAGCTAGCATTACCTTGTTAATACACCTAGTTCAATGGAATTTCTTTACTGTCTGGTCCCTGCGGTCCTACTCGAGCCATATAATTTGGATCTAGCTCGGTGAAGCATGTTTTCACCATCGCCCAGGATTCTCGTGCGCCTTCATGGCAGGCATACCTCCTCCATAGCTCAAAGCGGCGCCAGGCACCTTTGAATAGGTTTGCCAAACCCTCCATACTTTCTGGAGGGGTGTCGGATGGCCATAAAGCCTTGACCATACTCTCATGGCTTTCCGGGCCCGTGCATGTGCCACAGACAGCTCCTTCAGCACGTCGCCTTGAAATCCGGATACTTCTTGTTTTGGTCGACCAGTTAATATACATGCAGTAATAACATTATGACATTCCGAATTATGGACTAGGCATGAGTCACTATGGTGGTTTTTACAAATCATACTGAACATGCCTCCCTTCAACTTTTCATTTTCCTTCCGGGTGGCCGATAGCTGAGCCTTCAAGCTCTCTATCTCTTCTGATTGTTTGTCTTTTTCATCCTCGTGTTTGTTCTTCTCGGACATGCTCATTGCGGCCTTTTTTCATTTTCGCCAGTTCGGCGGTGACAGCGTTCAACTGCGTCTGGTTTGTTTTCAGCTCCTGGGATAGTGCAATATTCTTTTCCTTAAGAACTTGCGGGATAAATCGATCCTTAAATCGGTTATTCTCGCCGCTTCAAGTCTTGGGGGATAGTGGCATATGACTATCAAAATTTCACAAACTTTTACCTGTTTGTCCTTTGAGAACAGCTGAGTGACTCTGGCAAGTCCGTCTCGAGCGGCCCGGATATATGCGTCCACCGAACTAAGTGCGGTAAATTCCTACTCGGAAAAGGCTGGAGCGCGCATGGACTCTTTCAGTCGACGGTGATTTATTATGCTCTACACCTCGGAATTTGTGACGGATACGTCATTCGAATCCTCATGAGGCGAGGGAACCGACGTTGCATCGGCCCTCGTCCTAGTTGACGAGTCCGGCGCCGGATTGGCCGACATTCGGCTAATAGGGCATTTTCCCAATCTGTCGCGTGCTTCTCCTGAATTAAGTATAAAAAAGGACTTTAGCAATCCGAACTCGTGCTTAGGCATGTATCAAGCGGACATACCTCTTGGAAGATTGTGAGGCCTCTACGACGCTCCCGGGCTTTTTCCGTTTTGAGCAATTACCCTGCACCGGGGGCGCCCTTGAAAGGATGTGGCCTGCCGTGCACCGATCCTATAAAAGTATGGTTTGATATAAGGGATGAAGGCGCAGGTGGGGATTTCTTTCTGAAAGCTCTTCAAATACTCACGATGGAGAAAGGATAGGGGCAGGGGTAGTCTGCTGTAATAGCCACTTCCGAGCCATCAGGACTCGCTTGATAAAATACCAGGTCGTCAAACTCTCTATATATATCTGGATCCTCGCAGAAACCAGGGTCTTCATCGTGATTTTGGTCCTCTGGCTGTGGGGCAAGATAGTGAACATCCTCGATCATCTTCTTCCATGACTGTTTTGTAACGATAAAAAACAACTGGATTAGCATGCCGCGATAGAAATAAAGCAACTCAGGTAATCGAGATCTTACCCATTCAATGGGGTTGTACATGGAATAACCTTCCCGACAGTTTAAGCGGAGGAAATCTTCCTTTTCGCCCTTTTATAGATCGATCAGGATCGGCCAGTTCGGTTGGGGTATCCGGACCTTTGCGTTTGTAACGAGACGCATCGTCTTCTCCGTGGTAGCACCATAAGGGAGTTACTCTGGATTGGAGGGGCTGGATGCATCTTTTTATTGGAATGGCCATGACCTCAATTATCAAGAGCCCAGTATGGGATAATAATCTGACCTTGCTGACCAGCCTTTTTATTTCTGCATTGTCCTCCTCCTTGGGGCTTCAGGGACGCCAGTTGAGGCGCTTCTTTAGGGGAGCCCTGGAGAATTCTGGATGGCCGCGCCGAAGTGGTTCCGGCAGTGGGACGTCATCCATGTAAAACCACTCCGAAGACCATTGTGGATATGTCTCTTTGGGAGTTCCCACGTGTGACACCCGGATAATTAAGCTACAGTAACTCTCACCAAACGATGCCACGTCACATCAATTATTATTGTTAATCACGCGTAGTTCAAAACCGATTCGGAATTCAAATTTAAAATAAAGTCAAACTAGTAAAGTTTTCAAATGTCAAAACTAAAAAGTACAAATGGTGACAAATAATGCACAGGTAATTAAGGTGAAGAAACCACACTTTTATAAAATGTTTGAATGCACTAAAATGGTTTAAGAAGTAGCTAAAACAACTAGATAAATGCCTTTTGAATTTTATAAAATACTAAACTATTTCATTTGGGGGTTAAACCTTTTTGTGACCGTGGTCTAAGTTGAAATACTAATTTAGGTGCTAAGTGTATATTTTGCTAAAACTAAAATAAATGTAACTAAAATAAAACATGAAAGTATAAATATAAAAAAACAGAAAAACAAACTAACAAAAATAAAACAAGGGCCACCCCCCAGGCCACGGCCCAGCTAACCGGCCAGCCCACTAACCTAGCCGGCCCACCCCCACTCCCCATAACCCTCACTCCACCCCGAAACCCTAACCGAACCAACCCACTCCGCCCTCACTCCCTCGTCTCTCCCTCTCCCCCGATCCAGATTGGATTGGGGCCGACCCCGCGGTCGTCGCCCGGTGCCGCCTCGCCGGCCCCGCCCCCTCGTCCTCGCGGCCCGCCACCTCTCCCTTGACGGCGCCCCTCGCCGCGCTGACGACGACTACGCACCCGCCCCCGACGTCCCTAGTCCCATCGCGGCCACCATTTGCCCCGCCGCCTAGGAGCTTGTCGCACGCCTCATCGTCGACCACTTCCTTGCCCCCGACCACGCGCACGAGCCAGCACGCCCCCACGATGCCGCCTCGTGCTGGGCTTCCTGCTCGGGCCGCCGCATGCCGCCACCAACTCTGGCCACCCCGAGCGCTTCCCCGACTCCTCCCCGAGCACGCCTCGCTCAACTACAGGGCTCTGTGAGCCCTCTTCCCATCCCCTCTTCTCCCTAGCGGATCCGCCGTCGTGCCCGCACGCGCGCGCTCGTCCTCCCCAGTAACTCGCCGCACCCCCCTGTGCTGCCCGCGTGCATCTGCACCGTCCTGCGCCTACCACGGCCATCACGCACTCGTCGTCGCCCGTGCTGCTCCTGCTCCATGCCTTGCCGCACTGGCCGCGCCCCAGACGCGCCCCAGACCCCGGCCTCCCGCAGCTCTCACCAGCACAGACCCCCCCTCTCGCGCGACCGTGCCTCGCGTAGTCCAGCCGTCGCCCTTGCTCCCCGTGGCAAACCCCGTTGCCGCAGCCCCTGCTGCATCCGCCACGCTCGCCGCCTGCTGTGGACGCCCGCACGCAATTCCCACTGCGCCGCGCTTCGTAGTCGCCCCCTCATCTCGCTGACCTGCTCCGGTCGGCTGCGGCTGCCCTGCCGTGGCCGCCGGCCAGCCCGCCCTCGCCCGGGTCCAGTTGCCCGCGCGTCGTGCGCGCCCTCTCGGGCACGAGCCCATTCGGGCTATGCCCGCACTCAGCGCCTGTTAGGCCCCTATGAGCATATGACAAGTGGGCCTAGCCCCAGAACGAAAATAGATAAAAAAGGAATCCAAAAAAATAAAAATAAATAAATAGTTAATTAATTAATTAAAGAACTAATTAACTTAATTAATCTGGATTAGATTAACCTAATCTAATTAAACTTATTTAATCCTGCTTAATAAAACCCTAATTAACATGTTAGTCAATGACAGGTGGGTCCCACTGGACCCACAGTCTAGGTTTGACTCTGGTCAGCTGGCTTTGACCTGCTGACGTCATGGTGATGTCATGCTGACATCACCTTTCACTGTTCTGGATAATGTTTGATTTAAATAATAAAATAAATTTCAAAAATAAATAATACTTTGATAAATCATAGAAAATAAACCGTAGCTCGGATGAAAATACTTTATACATGAAAGTTGCTCAGAACGACAAGACGAACCTGGATACGCAGCCCGTTCATCCGCAACGCATCCCTAACCTATCGAACTCGCAACTTTCCCCCTCCGGCTCCTCTGCCCGAAAACACGAAACACCGGGGATACTTCCCCGGATGTTTCCCCCTTCACCGGTATCACCTCATACCGCGTTAGGGCACACGTAGCATCACGCTTTTCTTTGTCAAGCATCGCCATGCATCTGTTTGCATTGTATTCATTGTTTCTTCCCCCTCTTCTTCCGCTAGACACCGAGACCGACGCCGCTGCTACCCAGTACGACTACAGAGTTGACGACCCCTCTCTCTTGCCAGAGCAACCAGGCAAGCCCCCCCCTTGATCACCAGATATCGCCTACTCTACTCTCTATACTGCTTGCATTAGAGTAGTGTAGCATGTTACTGCTTTCCGTTAATCCTATCCTGATGCATAGCTTGTCCTTGCTACTACTGTTGTTACCTTTACCGGCAATCCTAATGCTTAGTATAGGATGATAGTTTATCATCAGTGGCCCTACATTCTTGTCCGTCTGCCATGCTATACTATCGGGCCGTGATCACTTGGGAGGTGATCACGGGTATATACTATACTTTATACATGATACATGTGGTGACTAAAGAAGGGTCAGCTTGTGGAGCACCCGCGAGTGATTCACGGATTGGGGGCTGAAAGGACCTTTGTCCCAACGGCCCTCTGAGTGGATCTTTGTGCGAAGTGACAGGGCAGGTTGAGACCACCTAGGAGAGAGGTGGTCCTAGCCCTGGTCGGCATTCGTGGTTATTTCAAAATAACATGCTTAACGAGTTCTTGGTATTTTATCTGAGTCTGGCTACTGGCCTATACACACTAACCATCTACGCGGGGACAGTTATGGGCACTCGACGTCGTGGTATCAGCCGAAGCCTTCGTGACGCCAGCGACTGAGAGACGCGCGCTGGATTGGAACGTAAGCCTGCTCTTGTATTAAGGGGGCTAGTTCTGCTTCTGGCCGCCCTCGCAATGTGAAGGTGTGCAATGGGCGATGGGCCCAGACCCCTGCGCCATAGGATTTAGACCGGCGTGCTGACCTCTCTGTTGTGCCTAGGTAGGGCTGTGACGTGTTGACCTTCCGAGGCTGGGCATGACCCAGGAAAGTGTGTCCGGCCAAATGAGATCGAGCGTGTTGGGTTATGTGGTGCACCCCTGCAGGGAAGTTAATCTATTCGAATAGCCGTGATCTTCGGCAATAGGACGACTTGGAGTTGTACCTTGACCTTATGACAACTAGAACCGAATACTTAATAAAACACACCCTTCCAAGTGCCAGATACAACCGGTGATCGCTCTCTCATAGGGCGTCGAGGGGAGGATCATCGGTTAGGGTTATTCTATGTGATGCTACTTGGTGAACTTACCATCTACTCTCTTCTCCTGCTGCAAGATGGAGGTTACCAGAAGCGTAGTCTTCGACAGGACTAGTTACCCCCTTTTATTCCGGCTTTCTGCAGTCCAGTCCACATATGATACCCTTATTCCATTTGATACCAATGCATACATATGTAGTGTAGCTCCTTGCTTGCGAGTACTTTGGATGAGTACTCACGGTTGCTTTGCTCCCTCTTTTCCCCCTTTCTATACTCGATTGCTACGACTAGACATTGGAGCCCAGGAGCTAGACGCCACCGTCGACGACGACTACTACTACTCGGGAGGTGCCTACTACTACGTGCAGCCCGCTGACAATGACCAGGAGTAGTTTAGGATGATCCCAGGTAGGAGGCCTACGCCTCTTTCGATCTGTATCCCAGTTTGTGCTAGCCTTCTTAAGGCAAACTTGTTTAACTTATGTCTGTACTCAGATATTGTTGCTTCCGCTGACTCGTCTATGATCGAGCTATTGTATTTGAGCCTTCGAGGCCCCTGGCTTGTAATATGATGCTTGTATGACTTATTTTAGAGTTGTGTTGTGATATCTTCCCGTGAGTCTCTGATCTTGATCGTACACATTTGCATGTATGATTAGTGTACGATTGAATCGGGGGCGTCACAAGTTGGTATCAGAGCCGACTGCCTGTAGGAATCCCCCTTCCATACTCCTTGGCCGAAGTTGAGTCTAGTCGATGAAAACTGTTTTACTAACATGGCTGTGCGGCCAATGGGCCCACGTCGCCATTGGGTGGTATTAGGATCTTTTATTCCTCATCTATGCTCTGGGATTCTGATCTCTCTTCTATTCGGGTTAAATGATTTTACTAAATCTGACTCTAGGTTCTCATAACTACTTCCTCCCGAAGAGCCCCTTATTACAATGATCGCCTGCTACACCAGAAGGTTCCGAAGATGCTATTCGTTATTTTCCCGAGACGCTTGTGCCGACCGCTTTTGCAAATTCCCTACCACTATTATCTGTCTGGATAAGTGAACACACTTGCCTACATTCAATCCCATTGATCTTGTTATTACAAGATGCCCCGAACTGCTCTCAGTTGTTCCGAGAATCCTTTGAGCTTGCTGCCCTGCAGTTCTTGCCTAATGAATACCCCCCACAGATATTTTCTCGCACTTATCGAGTATCCGCTCATCCCCAGTTGTTCAGGTGTTTCACAAAAGTATTCGAAGTGCCATTCGACCTTCCGAATATCCTCAGGAGCCTTTTTCTCTTGAAGTCCTTGCTTACTTGCATTATGGTTAATCCCATAAGTCTAGTAATGTTATTGACATCCTTTGTCATTATCATTTTGAGTCCGTTGACTCAATATGTTGCGGTTGCTTACAATCCTCAACCGAATCATAGAATTCACCCTTCTGGCTCAGACATCATTTTAAACATGAGCTGGATCTCGACCAAACAAATTGTCATCGATTGTATCCCTAAGTTTATTCAGCTTATCCATCCCTAATCAGAGCATTGCTTCTGATCCCTTGTCCTGGAATTCATAATTCCTTTGCATTTAAGCTTTGAGTTAGTCAGTTGTTTCTATAATCCGATGCACTTGCATTCCTTCTTCCTTTGATAGAGTAACGATACTCACAGCAACTCCGTTCTAGACCACCGGACCTCTTGTTGGATTATTATCCGACAGTGTCCTTCATATTCAAATAACCTTGTGAGTCTTTCCACGGATATATAAAGCCTTGGGTAAATTGTATCCTCTGTTTTCTCAACCATGCTCTGCTCTCGAGTTGGTGGTATTTACTATTGAAGCTTGTGGTATATGTTTCCACGATGCCCCGATGGGTTGAACCTATGCCTTCCTTAGTATGGGTGAACTCGAAAGTTTTCACGAGTCATACTCTTCTGGTATTTTGCTAGATAAAATTTCAATACTACAACTTCTTCAAAAATGAGAAGTGAATGAAAGGTTATGCATTGGATAAGTGGGAGTCGACCTTGAACTTTGTGTTCATGCCCATGGACACGATGTACATCTTCTCATCGAAGCTTCTTTTAAAATTAATTATTCCCTTGGTATAAGTTCATCTTATATCTGGGATCTGGCCTTTTGCAATCGTGGTTCCGACTATGTTCTCCTTTAAATACCATTTTCGGAGCAAGTGTAAGCACTTGTCTTCTATAGAGCGATACCCCAGTCCAACCTCTACTTTGATCTATCGTCGAGTATTACCCCCTGGTATCTCGAGGTTATTGTGGAACATCATATCTTCTTATGAGTTCTCCATCAAGTACTACATTCTCACCGATTCCAATTTTCCACGCGTTTTGAGTTGTTTGTTACTCGAAACACCGATAACTGAATCAAGTTCTTTCTATGGTTCAACTACTCTTTGTAATCCTTAATACCTGCGAGTTGTACTCGCTGATGTCATTCCCAACCGATTGGCCACATCATCATCGTCATGTTAAAGCTTAAACTATGCTACCGGGTCCTTCTTCCCGGAGCACAAATTTCGACGGTGAGCTAATCTTACAATCGATCTTCCTCGTCATATCGTTTGTCCTTGGACAGCAATCTTGATTTCGAGTTTGTGTCGTACCCATGGTTCCAATATCTTTTGAAACTCTCAATGAATTGTCGCTGAGTCAATCAGCCACCTCCTCATCCTCTCCTTGGTTTAATGATGAACTCTTGTTTTGGAACTCGCTTCCATAGTTCATTTCCCGAGAACCTTAAGATGTTGTATCACCAATTTGTGCCACACCTTTTCTTCCCAGACATCTTGAGTCTGAGGTATCCTAACACCGATCAGATCTGAATCTTGGTTAGATATGATGGTTGGGACATATTTCCAAAAGTTATAACATTGGTCTCTACATAACCCGGTAAGGTGGTGTCTTTGCTTAGCACCCCTAGCCAGAGGACCCTTTGTTATAGTTTCCTTTTTGTCAAGGTTAGTCATTCTACCGTGAGGAAATTGTAAGAGTTATTCCATAAGTTGTTCCCGATGGATCCTTTTTGTTTCCAAAGTCTGATCTTCACCTGTAGACCTTGTCAATGCTATCTCGAAGCATGTCTATGGTGCTCCGATTTTCAACAAGAACATTTGAAGCCCAATGCTAAATGTTACTTGCTCAATTATCCAAACACCGTTGCATAGGTAATGTCATGAAATTTCTCTCCCCTTTACTAAAGAGTTTTCTACATTATATCCTGCCAAGGATATCATGCTCTGCTTGTCCTTGGGAAGGATATACCCCTGATATATGTGTTTAAACACATTTTACTTTCCATTATTTGGATTAAACTTTCTTGTAATCTATATGTTCTAAGCAGTAATATTATCCTACTTATGTAAACCCCTCGGTGTACAGTTCTGTCAGCAAGACCCTGTTACTATTGTTGATGACATTCCGGTAGCCACCGATGGACGAGAACTTTGCCTATTGGTCCGCCTCGTTCAACCAGCAGGAAAATGGTTCTCTTCGTCCCTCGCCCTTGGTACCGACGTTGCCGACATAATTGATAGTCTATCCTCTGACATGCCTTGTTATCATGACTGTGCAAAATATCACCGTCCTTCCTACTTTTGAACCACATGGTGGGCCCTTAACCCATAGTTCCACATGATCGAAACCTGACTCTCCTGTAACCCCGGTTTCCAAGGTTATTCCTCGCGCTTGACTCCGTATGCGTCCACAGGTCACCTTCCTAGAGATGACCTATTCTAGTATCAGACACAATATTTATTCGCATTGCCCTGAAACCGTTTCATCTTCTGGCTAGACATTGAACGATTGCCTGGATGCTTAAAACTTCTTATTGTACCTTCGAACTTTACTCTCGATGTGTTTTATTTGTTCAACTCGAGAGGTACTCGTATGATCATTCATGGGTTAATCCCAGATTATTACCCTTATAGCATTCTGTCGTTGCCAATCTGCCCCGTT
This sequence comes from Triticum aestivum, assembly GCF_018294505.1. Lineage (NCBI taxonomy): Eukaryota > Viridiplantae > Streptophyta > Magnoliopsida > Poales > Poaceae > Triticum > Triticum aestivum. The sequence continues at coordinate 342,889,777 of NC_057812.1, read as the reverse complement.
ACCTATTCGTAAGAATGATGGAACCCCTGAAGAAAGGATGAAGACTTCATAATGATGACCCGAAGCAGTGGAATGAAGAACTCCATGTAATGGATCGACCTCTTCGAGAAGAGCAACCAAAACCGAAAAGATTCGCTAGATTCATTACCAAAATTTCCCCCTTACACTACCTCTTAAATCTCGGGACGAGATTTCTTGTAGTGGAGGAGAATTGTGACGCCCGATAATTAAGCTACAGTAACTCTCACCAAATGATGCCACGTCACATCGATTATTGTTGTTAATCACGTGTAGTTCAAAACCGATTCGGAATTCAAATTTAAAATAAAGTCAAACTAGTAAAGTTTTCAAATGTCAAAACTAAAAAGTACAAATGGTGACAAATAATGCACATGTAATTAAGGTGAAGAAACCACACTTTTATAAAATGTTTGAATGCACTAAAATGGTTTAAGAAGTAGCTAAAACAACTAGATAAATGCCTTTTGAATTTTATAAAATACTAAACTATTTTATTTGGGGGTTAAACCTTTTTGTGACCGTGGTCTAAGTTGAAATACTAATTTAGGTGCTAAGTGTATATTTTGCTAAAACTAAAATAAATGTAACTAAAATAAAACATGAAAGTATAAATATAAAAAAGGAGAAAAACAAACTAACAAAAATAAAACAAGGGCCACCCCCCCTGGGCCACGGCCCAGCTAACCGGCCAGCCCACTAACCTAGCCGGCCCACCCCCACTCCCCATAACCCTCACTCTGCCCGAAACCCTAACCGAACCAACCCACTCCCCCTCACTCCCTTGTCTCGCCCTCTCCCCCGATCCAGATCGGATCGGGGCTGACACCGCGGTCGTTGCCCGGTGCCGCCTCGCCGGCCCCGCCCCCTCGTCCTCGCGGCCCGCCACCTCTCCCTCGACGGCGCCCCTCGCCGCGCCGACAGCGACCACGCACCCGCCCCCGACGTTCCTTGTCCCACCGCGGCCACCATTTGCCCCGCCGCCTAGGAGCTCGTCGCATGCCTCGTCGTTGACCACTTCCTCGCCCCCGACCACGCGTACGAGCCAGGACGCCCCCACGACGCCACCTCATGCTGGGCTTCCTCCTCGGGCCGCCGCATGCCGCCACCAACTCCGGCCACCCCGAGCGCTTGGCCGATCCTCCCCGAGCACACCTCGCTCAACTACAGGGCTCTGTGAGCCCTCTTCCCATCCCCTTTTCTCCCTAGCGGATCCGTCGTCGTGCCCGCACGCGCGCGCTCGTCCTCCCTAGTAACTCGCCGCACCCCCTGTGCTACCCCCGCCCATCTGCGCCGTCCTGCGCCCACCACGGCCATCGCACACTCGCCGTTGCCCATGCTGGTCCCGCTCCACGCCTCGCCGTACTGGCCGCGCCCCAGACCCCGGCCTCCCGCAGCTCTCACCAGCATAGACCCCCCCCCGCTCGCGCGACCGCGCCTCACGCCGTCCAGCCGTCGCCCTTGCTCCCCGTGGCAAACCCCGTCGCTGCAGCCCCTGCTGCATCCGTCGCACCCGCCGCCTGTTGTGCGATCCCGCGCGCAATTCCCCCTGCGCTGCGCTTGGTAGCCGCCCCCTCACCTCACTGACCTGCTTCGGTCGGCTGCGGCTGCCCTGCCGTGGCCGCCGGCCAGCCCGCGCTCGCCCGGGTCCAGTTGCCCGCGCGTCGTGCGCGCCCTCTCAGGCACGCGCCCATTCGGGCTACGCCCGCACCCAGCGCCCGTTAGGCCCCTGTGAGCATATGACAAGTGGGCCTATCCCCAGAACGAAAATAGATAAAAAAAGGAATCCAAATAATAATAATAATAATAAAAAGTTAATTAATTAATTAACTTAATTAATTTGGTTAGATTAACCTAATCTAATTAAACTTATTTAATCCTGCTTAATAAAACCCTAATTAACATGTTAGTCAATGACAGGTGAGTCCAGGTTTGACTCTGGTCAGCTGGGTTTGACCTGCTGACGTCATGGTGATGTCATGCTGACATCACCTTTCACTGTTCTGGATAATGTTCGATTTAAATAATAAAATAAATTTCAAAAATGCATAAAACTTTGATAAATCATAGAAAATAAACCGTAGCTCGGATGAAAATACTTTATACATGAAAGTTGCTCGGAACGACGAGACAAACCGGGATACACAGCCCGTTCATCCGCCACGCATCCCTAACCTATCAAACTCGCAGCTTTTCCCCTCCGGCTCCTCTGCCCGAAAACACGAAACACCGGGGATACTTTCCCGGATGTTCCCCCCTTCACCGATATCACCTCATACCGCGTTAGGGCACGCCTAGCATCACACTTTGCTTTGTCATGCATCGTCATGCATCTATTTGCATTGTTTCTTCCCCCTCTTCTTCCACTAGACGCCGAGACCGATGCCGCTGCTACCCAGTACGACTACGGAGTTAATGACCCCTCTCTCTTGCCAGAGCAACCAGGCAAGCCCCCCCCCTTGATCACCAGATATCGCCTAGTCTACTCTCTATACTGCATGCATTAGAGTAGTGTAGCATGTTACTGCTTTCTGTTAATCCTATCCTGATGCATAGCCTGTCCTTGCTACTACTGTTGTTACCTTTACCTGCAATCCTAATGCTTAGTATAGGATGCTAGTTTATCATCAGTGGCCCTACATTCTTGTCCGTCTGCCATGCTATACTATCGGGCCGTGATCACTCGGGAGGTGATCACGGGTATATACTATACTTTATACATGATACATGTGGTGACTAAAGACGAGTCGGCTTGTGGAGCACCCGCGAGTGATTCACGGATTGGGGGCTGAAAGGACCTTTGTCCCAACGGCCCTCTGAGTGGATCTTTGTGGCAAAGCGACAGGGCAGGTTGAGACCACCTAGGAGAGAGGTGGGCCTGGCCCTGGTCGGCGTTCGCGGTTATTTCAAAATAACACGCTTAACGAGTTCTTGGTATTTGATCTGAGTCTGGCTACTGGCCTATACGCACTAACCATCTATGCGGGGACAGTTATGGGCACTCGACGTCGTGGTATCAGCCGAAGCCTTCGTGATGCCAGCGACTGAGCGGCGCGCGCTGGATTGGAATGTAAGCCTGCTCTTGTATTAAGGGGGCTAGTTCTGCTTCTGGCTGCCCTCGCAACGTGCAGGTGTGCAATGGGCGATGGGCCCAGACCCCTGCGCCATAGGATTTAGACCGGCGTGCTGACCTCTCTGTTGTGCCTAGGTAGCGATGCGACGTGTTGATCTTCCGAGGCCGGGCATGACCCAGGAAAGTGTGTCCGACCAAATGAGATCGAGCATGTTGGGTTATGTGGTGCACACCTGCAGGGAAGTTAATCTATTCGAATAGTCGTGATCTTCGGTAATAGGATGACTTGGAGTTGTACCTTGACCTTATGACAACTAGAACCGGATACTTAATAAAACACACCCTTCCAAGTGCCAGATACAACCGGTGATCGCTCTCTCACAGGGCGTCAAGGGGAGGATCATCGGTTAGGGTTATGCTATGCGATGCTACTTGGTGAACTTACCATCTACTCTCTTCTCCTGCTACAAGATGGAGGTTACTAGAAGCGTAGTCTTCGACAGGACTAGTTACCCCCCTCTTATTCCAGCTTTCTGCAGTTCAGTCCACATATGATACCCTTATTCCATTTGATACCAATGCATACATATGTAGTGTAGCTCCTTGCTTGCGAGTACTCTGGATGAGTACTCACGGTTGCTTTGCTCCCTCTTTTCCCCCTTTCTATACTCGATTGCTGCGACCAGACATTGGAGCCCAGGAGCCAGACGCCACCGTCGACGACGACTACCACTACTCAGGAGGTGCCTACTACTACGTGCAGCCCGCTGACGACGTCCAGGAGTAGTTTAGGAGGATCCCAGGCAGGAGGCCTGCGCCTCTTTCGATCTGTATCCCAGTTTGTGCTAGCCTTCTTAAGGCAAACTTGTTTAACTTATGTCTGTACTCAGATATTGTTGCTTCCGCTGACTCGTCTATGATCGAGCTCTTGTATTCGAGCCTTCGAGGCCCCTGGCTTGTAATATGATGCTTGTATGACTTATTTTATTTGTACAGTTGTGTTGTGATATCTTCCCATGAGTCCCTGATCTTGATCGTACACATTTGCGTGTATGATTAGTGTACGATTGAATCGGGGGCGTCACACCATGGCATATCTGGATCCGGCTATACGCCATACTTTGGTGCCGCCCACTTCAAATATGGAACCTCCTCGATGGCGGGGGACAAGAAAGAAGAACTTTTTCTATAATTCGAAATGGGCCTCAATGCCCAAGAACAACTCACAGAGGGCAACGAAACCTGAGATGTGCAGAATCGAACCTGGGGTGAGGTTGTGCAGCTGGATGCTGTAAAATTCCAATAGACTCCTGAGAAAGGGATGGATTGGAAAACCTAAGCCCCGTAAAAGGAATGGGACAAAGCACACTCTCTCCTCCCTATTGGGGTTGGGGTAATTTTTAGTCAGCACATTGTTGCCTATTGAGGCCAAACCCGCTCGAACAGAGACTAGATCTGCGGGGGGAAGATATCCCTGCGTCTGGAGCCGACTCAGTTGAAGGTGAGGCACTGAGCAGCTCTGCCAATCACCCTCTTGAGGACCATGGGGAAGCGAGGAAGATCCTGTGGCGCTGGCCATGTTTGGAGGCTTTTTGTGGCTGATCTTTGGTGTTTCTTCTGCTCGATGTCGATGGCACTTAGAGGATTCGATCTCTTTATATAGACGCCATCCCTACGTGGTTGGGTGTTTTATTTTTAATAAAAAATGGTGGACCGTTCGCATTCGCTCGACGTGTTCAAATCGAGGCGACAACAGGAAGGATTCATAAAGGCAGAACACAGAGGTCAAAACCGAACTGTCATCTATCCGAAGTATATGAAGAACCCGCCTTGCAAAGCCGAAGATATAAGTCGGATACTGCGTCGTCATTGACGGCAAGTTCTAGGGCTACTGAGGGAGACCTGGATTTAGGAGTCCTCAGGTGTTCGGCCCACTCAATATGGGCCGGGCTGGCGGGTCGTGAAGATAAACTAGAAGATCATTCCCCGTGTTCGGGTAGGACTCCTGGATGTGTGGACGACAAGATTGGAGTCCGGATGTGTTGTTTCCTTCCCTTGTAAACCGACTCTGTTCCCCTCCGGTGTATATATAGATTGGAGGGTTTAGTCTGTAGGGTTCATCAGAATTCACATAGGCTAGACATCTAGGGTTTAGCCATTACGATCTTGAGGTAGATCGACTCATGTAACCCCTATACGCATCAAATACAATCAAGCAGGACGTAGGGTTTTACCTCCATTAAGAGGACCCGAACCTGGGTAAACATCGTGTTCCCCATGTCCCTTGTTACCATCAATCCTTAGACGCACAGTTCGGGACTCCCTACCCGAGATCGGCCGGTTTTGACACCGACAGTGCCTCCTCTTCGGCCCTTGCTGCCCCAGCCCGCGACTCCAGTGCTCACCTTGAAGTGCCCCTCCCTCCCTCCACCGGCTTGGTGGACCTTGTCGATGCGCCTGAGCTCTCCCTCGCACCCCTGGCCATGTTGGCACCCGCCGGGCCGCTTGCGGATGAGGTGGCTATCTTGGCTTGCACCACCAACCCGGGATCCCCTCACCCGCCGCCGACCCCTCTCGCGCCGTGGCCCAAAGGGACTCCTGTGATCTCGGGGGGGGGGGGTGATGACCCACGAGTATAGGGGATCAATCATAGTCCTTTCGATAAGTAAGACTGTCAAACCCATCAAGGAGCAGAAGGAAATGACAAGTGTTTTTTAGCAAGGTATTCTCTGCAAGCACTGAAATTATAAGTAACGAGTAGTTTGACAACAAGATAATTTGTAACGAGCAAGTAGCGATAATAGTAACAAGAGTGCAGCAAGGTAGCCCAATCCTTTTAAGGCAAAGGACATGCCAAAACGGTCTCTTATGATAAGCAAAGCGTTCTTGAGGGTACACGGGAATTTCATCTAGTCACTTTCATCATGTTGGTTTGATTTGTGTTCGCTACTTTGATAATTTGATATGTGGGTGGACCGGTGCTTAGGTGCTTTTATTACTTGAATAATCTCCTACTTATGATTAAACCCCTCGCAAGTATCTGCAACTACGAGAAAAGTATTAAGAATAAATTCTAACCATAGCATTAAACTTTTGGATCCAAATCAGTCCCTTACGGAATAGCGCATAAACTAGGGTTTAAGCTTCTGTCACTCTCGCAACCCATCATCTAATAACTACACCACAATGCATCCCCTTAGGCCCAAATAAGGTGAAGTGTCATGTAGTCTACATTCACATGACACCACTAAGGGAATCACAACATACATACCATCAAAATATCGAACACATATAAAATTCACATGATTACTTGCAACAAGATTTCTCCTGTGACCTCAAGAGCAAAAGTAACTACTCACAAATGATAATCATGCTCAAGATCAGAGGGGTATTAAATAGCATATTGGATCTGAACATATAATCTTCCACCGAATAACCATATAGTAATCAACTACAAGATGTAATCAACACTACTAGTCACACACAAGTACCAATCTATAGTTCCGGTACAAAGATTGAAGACAAGAAATGAACTAGGTTTTGAGAGGAGATGATGCTGTTGAAGACGTTGATGGAGATTGTGTTGGGGAACGTAGTAATAATTCAAAATTTTCCTACGTGTCACCAAGGTCAATCTAGGAGATGCTAGCAACGAGAGAGAGGGAGTGCATCTTCATACCCTTGAAGTTCATTAAGCGAAAGCGTTACAAGAACACGGTTGATGGAGTCGTACTCGCGGCAATTCAAATCACGGAAGATCTGATCAAGCATCGAACAGACGGTGCCTCCACGTTCAACACATGTATAACCCGGGGACATATCCTCCTTCTTGATCGAGCAAGGGGAGAGGAGAAGTTGAGGGAGAACTCCGGCATCACGATGGCATGGTGGTGGAGCCTGCGGTTCTCCTGCAGGGCTTTGCCAAGCACTACGGATGAGGAGGTGTTGGAGGAGGGAGGGGCTGCGCCTAGGGAAGGGGGTGCAGCTGCCCTCTCTCTCCCTCACTATATATAAGGGGAAGGGGGCATGAGGAGGCACCCTAGGGTTTCCCTAGGGGAGGGGTGGCGGCCACAGGGGAAACCCTAGATGGGTATGGGCGTCCCCACCCCTAGGAAACTTGCCCCCAAACCGTGAGGGTCGGCTGCCCTAGGGGAGGCGCCCCCACCTCTCCAGGTTACGTGAGATGGGGTGGGAGGGGTGCACAACCCCTTAGTGGGCTGGTGTGCCCCCTCCCCTTGGCCCATAAAGCCCCCCAACGCTTGTCGGGGCCTCCGAAACTCCTTTCGGTCACGCAGGTCGTTACCCGGTACTCCCAGAACAATTACGGACTCCAATACCTTCGTCCAATATATCAATCTTCACCTCTAGACCATTGCGAAGTTCTTCGTCACGTCCGGGATCTCATTTGGGACTCCGAACAACCTTCGATAACCACATACTATTCCCATTACAACTCTAGCATGACCGAACCTTAAGTGTGTAGACCCTACGGGTTCGGGAACCATGCAGACATGACCGAGACATCTCTCCGGCCAATAACCAACATCAGGATCTGGATACCCATGTTGGCTCCCACATGTTCCACGATGATTTCATTGGATGAACCACAATGTCGAGGATTCAATAACCCCTGTATACAATTCCCTTTATCAATCGGTATGTTACTTGCCCGAGATTCGATCGTCGGTATCCCCATACCTCATTCAATCTCGTTACCGGCAAGTCTGTTTACTCGTTCCGTAACGCATGATCCCGTGGCTAACTCCTTAGTCACATTGAGTTCACTATGATGATGCATTACCGAGTGGGCCCAGAGATACCTCTCCGTCATACGGAGTGACAAATCCGAGTCTCGATTTGTGCCACCCAACAGACACTTTCGGAGATACCTGTAGTGCACCTTTATAGCCACCCAGTTACGTTGTGACGTTCGATACACCCAAAGCACTCATATAGTATCCGGGAGTTGCACAATATTATGGTATAAGGATATGATACTTGACATTAGAAAAGCTCTAGCAAACGAATTACATGATCTTGTGCTATGCTTAGGATTGGGTCTTGTCCATCACATCATTCTCCTAATGATGTGATCCCGTTATCAACGACATCCAATGTCCATGGTCAGGAAACCATAACCATCTATTGATCAATGAGCTACTCAACTAGAGGCTTACTAGGGACATGTTGTGGTCTATGTATTTACACATGTATTACGGTTTCCGGTTAATACAATTATATAATGAACAATAGGAAATTATCATGAACAAGGAAATATAACAATAACCATTTTATTATTCCCTCTAGGGCATATTTCCAACAGTCTCCCACTTGCACTAGGGTCAATAATGTAGTTCACATCGCCATGTGATCAACACTCATAGTTCACATCGCCATGTGACTAACACCCAAAGAGTTTACTAGAGTCAATAATCTAGTTCACATCATCATGTGATTAACACCCAAGAGTTTACTAGAGTCAATAATCTAGTTCACATCACCATGTGATTAACACTCAATGAGTTCTAGGGTTTGATCATGTTATGCTTACGAGAGAGGTTTTAGTCAACAGGTCTGCAACATTCAGATCCGTGTGTTCTTCGCAAATCTCTATTTCATATTATAGATGTTGCTACTATGCTCCACTTGGAGCTATTCCAAATGGTTTCTCCACTATACATATCCGGTTTGCTACTCAGAGTCACCCGGGTAGGTGTTAAAGCTTGCATCGACGTAACCCTTTACGCCGAACTCTTCATCACCTCCATAATCAAGAAACATTTCCTTATTCCTAAGGACAATTTTTGACCGTTGTCCAATGATCTTGCAAGATAAGTGGCAAGGCACATCGTGGTTCACAACATGGCATATCGTATAGAGACTATGGCTAAGGCATAGGGGACGACTTTCGTCCTTTCTCTTTCTTTTGCCGTGGTCGAGCTTCAAGTCTTAACTTCACACCTTACAACTCAGGCAAGAACTCCTTCTTTGACTGATCCATCTTGAACTCCTTCAAAATCATGTCAAGGTATGTGCTCTGTGAAAGTCTTTATCAGGCGTCTTGATCTATCTCTATAGATCTTGATACCCAACGTGTAAGCGGTTTTACACAGATCTTCCTTTGAGAAACTCCATTCAAACAACCCTTTATGCTTTCTAGAAATTCTACATCATTTCCGATCAACAATATGTCATCCACATATACTTATCAAAATGTTGTAGTGCTCCCACTCACTTTCTTGCAAATACGAGTTTCTTCCAAACTTTGTATAAACCCAAATGCTTTGATCACCTCATCAAAGTGTATGTTCCAACTCCGAGATGCTTGCTCCATTCCTTAGAAGGATCGCTAGAGTTTGCATACCTTTTAGCATCCTTATGATCGATAAAACCTTCTAGTTGTATTACATACAACCTTTCCTCACGGAAACTGTTAAGGAAACTTTGTTTTGACATCCATCTGCCAGATTTTGTAAATGAAAATGCAGCAACTGCTAACATAATTCTAACAGACTTTAGCATCGCTATGATTGAGAAAGTCTCATCATAGTCAACTCCTTGAACTTGTCAGGAACTTCTTTTAGACAAGTCGAGCTCCATAAATGGTGACAATACCATCAGTGTCTGTCTTCTTCTTAAAGATCCATTTATTCTCAATGGTTTGCCGATCATCGGGCAAGTCCACCAAAGTCCATACTTTGTTCTCATACATGGATCCTATCTCGGATTTCATGGCTTCCAGCCATCGCTTCTTCATAGCTCATAGGTTCATCATTGTCCAACAACATGACCTTTAAGATAGGGTTGCCACTCAGAAGTTGTACACACCCTTGTCGACCTACGAGGTTTGATAGTAATTTGATCTGAAGCTTCATGATCATCATCATTAGCTTTCTCTTCAACTGACGTAAGTGCCACAGAAACATCTTTCTGTGATACGCTACTCTCTGGTTGAAGTGAAGGTTCAACAACCTCATCAAGTTCTATCTTCCTCCCACTCAATTCTTTCGAGAGAATCTCTTTCTCGAGAAAGGACCTATTCCTAGCGACAAACACTTTGCCCTCATATCTGAGATAGAAGGTATACCCAATCGTCTTGTTTGGGTATTCTATGAAGACACAATTTTCCGCTTTGGGTTCGAGCTTTTCTAGACGGAGCCTATCAACATAAGCATCATAGCCCCAAACCATAAGAAACAACAACTTAGGTTTCTTGCCAAACCATAGTTCATACGGTGTCGTCTCCACAGACTTAGATGGTGCCCTATTTAGAGTGAATGTAATTGTGTCTAATGCATAACCCTAAAATGATAACGGTAGATCAGTAAGAGACATCATAGATCGCACCATATCCAATAGGGTGTGATTACGACGTTCAGACACACCATTACGCTATGGTGTTCCAGGTGGCGTCAATTGTGAAACAATTCCACCTTGTCTTTAGTGATTGCCAAACTCATAACTTAGATACTCTCCCCTTGATCAGATCGTAGGAACTTGGTCTTCTTGTTATGATGATTCTCAACTTCACTCTGAAATTGCTTGAACTTTTCAAACATTTCAGACTTATGCTTCATTAAGTAAATATACCCATATCTACTCAATTCATCGGTGAAGGTGAGAAAATAATGATATCCACAGCGTGCGTCAACACTCATCGGACCACACACATCAGCATGTGTGATTTCCAACAAGTCACTTGCCCGTTCCATTGTTCCAGAAAACGGGGTTTTAGTCATCTTGTCTTGGAGGCATGGTTCGCATGTGTCAAGTGATTCAAAATCAAGTGACTCCAAAAGTCCATTAGTATGGAGTTTCTTCATGCGCTTTACACCAATATGAGATAAGCGGCAGTGCCACAAGAAAGTGGTACTATCATTATCAACTCTACATCTTTTGGCATCAATGTTATGACCATGTGTATCACTACGACATAGATTCAATAAACCATTCACATTGGGTGCATGACCATAGAAGGTATTATTCATGTAAATAGAATAACCATTATTCTCTGACTTAAATGAATAACCGTATTGCAATAAACATGATCTAATCATGTTCATGCTTAACGCAGGCACCTATACAAACAACATTTATCTGGGTTCAACACTAATCCCGAAGGTAGAGGGAGTGTGCGATGGTCATCATATCATCCTTGGAAATACTTCCAACACACATCATCACCTCGCCCTTAGCTAGTCTCAGTTTATTCCGTAGCTTTTGTTTCGAGTTACCAATATTAGCAACTGAACCGATATCTAATACCCATGTGCTACTAGGAGTACTAGTAAGGTACACATCAATAACACATATATCAAATATACTTTTGTTGAAGTTGCCAGCCTTCTTATCTACTAAGTATTTGAGGCAGTTCCGCTACCAGTGACCGTTCCCATAATAGAAGCAGTTCGTCTCGGGTTTGGGTTCTTGGGTTTCTTCACTGGAGCGGCAACTGGCTTGCCATTCATGAAGTTTCCCTTCTTTCCCTTGCCCTTGTTTGAAACCAGTGGTCTTTTTAACCATCAACTCTTGATGCTCCTTCTTGATTTCTACCTGTACGGCCTTAAGCACGATGAACAGCTCCGGGATCATCTTCCCTTGCATGTTACAGTTCATCACGAAACTCTAGCAGCTTGGTGATAATGACTGGAGAACTTTTGTCAATCACTCTCTTATCTGGAAGATTAAATCCAACTTGATTCAAGTGATTGAAGTACCCAGACATTCTGAGCACATGCTCACTCGCTGAGCTATTCTCCTCCATCTTGTAGGCAAAGATCTTGTCAGAGGTCTCAAACCTCTCAACATGGGCATGAGCCTGGAATACCAATTTCAGCTCTTAGAACATCTTATATGTTCCATGGTGTTCAAAACTTTTTTGGAGCCCCGACTCCAAGCCGTAAAGCATGGCGCACTAAACTATCAGGTAGTCATCAGAACGTGTCTGCCAGATGTTCACAACATCCACAGACAACGCCAGAGGGGTTGGCACACCGAGTGGTGCATCAAGGATAGAAGCCTTCTGTGTAGCAGTGAGGACAATCCTCAGACTACGGCCCTGGTCTGCACAATTTCTTACAATATCTTTCAACTTGGTCTTTCTCTAGGAGCATATTAAAACAAGGAGCTAAAGCTTGAGCTATTAATCCACAACATAATTTGCAAAGAAAGTTTAGACTATGTTCATGATAATTAAGTTCATCTAATCAAATTATTTAATGAACTCCCACTCAGATAGACATTCCTCTAGTCATCTAAGTGATACATGATCCGAATCGACTAGGCCGTGTCCGATCATCACGTGAGACAGACTAGTCATCAACGATGAACATCTCCATGTTGATCGTATCTACTATATGACTCATGTTCGACCTTTCGGTCTCTTGTGTTCCGAGGCCATGTCTGTACATGCTAGGCTCGTCAAGTCAACCTAAGTGTTTCACATGTGTAAATATGGCTTACACCCGTTGTATGCGAACATTAGAATCTATCACACCCGCTCATCACGTGGTGCTTCGAAACAACGAACCTTCGCAATGGTGCAAAGTTAGGGGGAACGCATTTCTTGAAATTTTTAGTGAGGGATCATCTTATTTATGCTACCATCGTTCTAAGCAAATAAGGTGTAACCATGACAAACATCACATGCAAATCATAAAGTGACATGATATGGACAATACCATCTTGCGCCTTTGATCTCCATCTTCGAGGCGCGGTATGATCACCGTCATCACCGGCATGACACCATGATCTCCATCATCGTGTCTTCATGAAGTTGGCTCACCAACTATCACTTCTACTACTATGGCTAACGGTTAGCAATGAAGTAAAGTAATTACATGGCATTTTTCATTGACACGCAGGTCATACAATAAATTAAGACAACTCCTATGGATCCTACTGGTTGTCATACTAATCAACATGCAAGTCGTGATTCCTATTACAAGAACATGATCAATCTCATACATCACATATATATAATTCATCACATCCTTTTGGCCATATCACATCACATAGAATACCCTGCAAAAACAAGTTAGACGTCCTCTAGTTGTTGTTGCATGTTTTATGTGGCTGCTATGGGTTTCTAGCAAGAACGTTTCTTACCTACGCAAAAGCCACAACGTGATATGCCAATTGCTATTTACCCTTCATAAGGACCCTCTTCATCGAATTCGATCCGACTAAAGTGGGAGAGACAGACACCCGCTAGCCACCTTATGCATCAAGTGCATGTCAGTCGGTGGAACCAGTATTAGCACGTAAGCATACGTGTAAGGTCGGTCCGGGCCGCTTCATCCCACAATGCCGCCGAATCAAGATTAGACTAGTAACGGTAAGAGAATTGAAGAAATCATCGCCCACAACTACTTTGTGTTCTACTCATGCATGGAATCTACGCATAGACCTAGCTCATGATGCCACTGTTGGGGAATGTAGTAATAATTCAAAATTTTCCTATGTGTCACCAAGATCAATCTAGGAGATGCTAGCAACGAGAGAGAGGGAGTACATCTTCATACCCTTGAAGATCACTAAGAGGAAGCGTTACAATAATGCGGTTGATGGAGTCGTACTCGCGGTGATTCAAATCACGGAAGATCCGATCAAGCGCCGAATGGACGGCGCCTCCGCGTTCAACACATGTATAGCCCAGGGACGTATCCTCCTTCTTGATCCAGAAAGGGGAGAGGAGAAGTTGAGGGACAACTCCGGAAGCACGACAGCGTGGTGGTGGAGCTCGCGGTTCTCCTACAGGGCTTCGCCAAGCACTATGGAGGAGGATGAGGTGTTGGAGGAGGGAGGGGCTGCGCCTGGGGAAGGGGGTGCGGCTGCCCTGTCTCTCCCTCACTATATATAGGGGGAAGGAGGGAGGAGGAGGCGCCCTAGGGTTTCTGTCGGTGTCAAAACCGGCGGATCTCGGGTAGGGGGTCCCGAACTGTGCGTCTAAGGCAGATGGTAACAGGAGGCAGGGGACACGATGTTTACCCAGGTTCGGGCCCTCTTGATGGAGGTAATACCCTACGTCCTGCTTGATTGTTCTTGATGATATGAGTATTACAAGAGTTGATCTACCACGAGATCGAAGAGGCTAAACCCTAGAAGCTAGCCTATTGTATGATTGTATGTTGTCCTATGGACTAAAACCCTCCGGTTTATATAGACACCGGAGGAGGCTAGGGTTACACAAGGTCGATTACAAAGGAGGAGATATACATATCTGTATTGCCTAGCTTGCCTTCCACGCCAAGTAAAGTCCCATCCGGACACGGGATGAAGTCTTCAAACTTGTATCTTCATACTTCAACAGTCCGGCCAAAGGATATAGTCCGGCTGTCCGGAGGCCCCCCTAATCTAGGACTCCCTCAGTAGCCCCTGAACCAGGCTTCAATGATGATGAGTCCGGCGCGCAGTGTTGTCTTCGGCATTGCAAGGCGGGTTCCTCCTCCGAACACACCACGGAAGAGTTTGAATACAAGGACAGTGTCCGACCCTGCAAAATAAGTTCCACATACCACTGTAGAGAGAATAATATTTCCACAAATCTAATCTGCTGACACGTTTTGACAACATGACATCACACCATGACCCGGTCATTATTCAAACCGTTTCCCTCAACCAGCTCTGCACATAATGCGAGGCGGTTTTCTTGACACGTCTTGTCAAAGCAGAGATCGTGTCCCCTTATCACGGGATTCTCATCAATACAAACGTGGGTAACCCAACCGTGCCTGTTGGTATGACTCCTAAACCTTAGGTAAGTCCCAAACGGCCACGAGGAGGATGCCTGATATTCACCCTCTTTATAAAGGGGACAAGGCTTTTTCTTTTTTCCCTCCCGTGCTCAATGAAATCCTTCCCCCGCCTCGAGTTCTAACACCCAAAGCTCAGGTCAGGTGCTTCAGACCTTCAACTATGTCTGGATCCAACCTTCAAGGTTGGTGGATGCCTTCCTCCGTCATAGAGGAGGACATCAAGAAGTTGAGGGAGGCCAGATCTCTGACCGACGAAATTCCGCATAGGCTGCCCACCCGAGGGCAGGTCGTCCCTACTCCCGAACCCAACGAGAGCGTTGTGTTCATCTCCCACTTCCTCCGAGGGCTAGGCCTCTCTCTGGATCCCTTTGTTAGGGGTCTTATGTTCTATTACGGGTTAGATTTTCACGATCTGGCCCCGGATTCCCTTCTTCACATATCGTCATTTATTGTCGTATGTGAGGCCTTCCTCCGCATTACCCCTCACTTCGGCCTATGGCTCAAGACCTTTGATGTGAAGCCGAAGATGATCGAGGGGCAGAACGCATCATGCAGAGGTGCTTTAATAAGAAAGATCGCTGACACTCCATGGCCAGAGGGTTCCTTCCCAGAGGTGTCCGGATTGTGGTAGCGGGAGTGGTTTTACATCACATCTCCCCGAAGTGCCAAGTGGGTAGCTGCCCCCGCCTTCCGCTCGGCCCCCCACCACAACTGATGTCATGGATCAGCAGGGGGCTGAGCTGGGGTCCAGCCAAGGACGTGCCAATACTGCAGAGCCGTATCTGAGATCTCTTCGAGGGAGACTTCAGTCTGGTTATGGTAATGCAAGTTATGCTGGTTCGTCGAGTCCAACCTTGCAAACGCCGGCCCCTCCGCATGTGGGTATTCAACTTGGAAGGACCGCGAGTTATTAAGCATTTCCTCGGCATGACGCACGAAGAGGTGTACAAATCATTCTTCGGACCCCAAATAGAGTGTCCAGACACGTCCGAGGACGTGGGCCTGAGCTGCAACCGCCCTGCTGCCCAAGTAAGTAATCCCATGCCGAACCTGCCGTCCTTTCATTTATCATGGCATCATTCTAAAGAGCCGCTCTTTGACCAGGACTGGATAACAAAGGCGATGATGATCAGGTGTTCGGCCCCCCTTCCTGAGGGCTTGGACAATCCGGTATTGGACAAGATGCTTGAGCCGGCGCCTTATCCAGTGTCCTCAAAGGAAGATGATGGGGGGAATAAAGAGGGCGAAAGCGGGCCTCACTCGCTAGTTATTCCAGCCGGGGGAATGAGCACCTCTGCAAGGGAGGACAATCAAAGGGAAGAACCTGACATTCTCCCTCCCCGGGGAAGGAAGAGGACTACCTCTGAAGATCCGGAAACTAAGGTTTCAAAACGGGAGAAGAAATCTTCATCAGAGGGTCCTGCCTCAGAGGGTATTCTTGCCGCACAATATCCGCGGGGGATCAGCCCTCTACCGAGCTGTAAGTAATTGAAAAGTACTTAACAGTGAAAACATCCTACCTTACTTCCGAAGACAATAACCGATGCTTATAAATTGTAGTCCGGATCGTAGCCCTTCTCGACAGAGTTCATCTTCGGGGGATCTTCTACCGGAGATGATGGAGAGCGAAACGCCTCCCCCGGACACGCCGTCTTAAGAAGCGGGCGACCTTGAAGTGTCGTCGCGAAGGGTATCTCTGGATCCACTAGGGACAGAGGATAACCCTTTGGCTGCCCGGAATCCCCAGTATCCGCTCCTAAGGAGAGCGACAGCAAGGGTCCGTACAGTGTGCGGTCAAACGCGCTAAAGGATCTTTTGGGGCAAGCGGCCGTCTCGGAAGCGCATCATACGCTAATGGGTACGGTAATTGAAAGGATTTCATCCGCTGAAAGCGGTTTGCATGAAGCCTTCATAAGTCTGCTGAAAGGCTTCGAGGTACGTGAAATAATGTATGTTTTTAACAGTACCGCATATGTTAGATATGCCCTATGCAGATAGTAGCCCCTGAGACTCTGGTTGTCGTCGAAAACGGCGGCAAACAGAGGATCATAGTCCCAGGTAATAACCAGACCGCCTTTATGTCCAGGTGGCTGAAGCTCCGGTGGCTAGCCGAACTGATGGTTTTGCTGAGCTAAAGCAGCAACTTGATGCAGCAGACACCGACATCGTGCTTGTAAACAAGCGGCTTGACGAGGCACAGGGTGAGTGATTTTTCTGGTGATCGTCACATAATAAGAGTAGCATGATGCCAGTATCTTTAATGTGTTGTGACTGCAGATGGAGCTGCCACCGTGGAGACCCTTCGGGCGGAGCTTGCCCGAGCCAAGGAGCAAGCAAGGAGTAGCAAAGCGGCCGCTGTAAAGGCGGCCGAAGAATTAAGGGCCGAACAGGCCGCGCATTGCGAGAGCAAGGAAAAAATAGCCAAGATGGCTGTAGAGTTAAAAGATGCCGCTGACCGTTACCAGCTTCTTGAAGAAGAGAACCGGGCAAAGGCGACAGACCTGGAGAAGGCCCGGGTGGCTGCCAAGGAAGCTCGCTGTCACCCTGCATTTTGTAACATGTCATTTGCATTTAATAAAACATGAAAATTTGGACCAACAAAAACTTTTGCATTATTTGGCTTTTATTTGGAGTTGGTTTTCTCTCTGTGATTTTCAAGTGCTCTTTAAAGTCAACTAGTCCACTTTATATACTTCATCCCCCTGCCCCAAACTTCTGCCCAATGATCATGCCATGTGTATAGTGCAATATAGTATTTTCTTACAACAATAAATTGACCAAAAAGTATTTTCAAAATTTAGTTTTCCAAAAACCCCTGAATTGAGGCTTGCACTACAAGTACTTGATTTAGGGTATGAAAAATATTTCAAAGAGTATATTTGAAACCTAATAGATATAGGATTCCCATAAACCACAAAAATATAATTTTAAAAGTTATTTTCCTATTTTATTTAAAAGCTTTTTCTTAAGGCCAGAAATGGTCTTTAATATGGAAAAAATATTTTTATTGTTTCAAAAATATTTGACAAAAATCAGGAAAACTCTATGGACATATACTTTCCATATATAGGAGTTTCAAAACATGGTCATGTTCAAAATATTGGACAAAACCTCCCAAAACCATTTCTTCCCATTTCAAGGATTTGAAATATTTCTACAGGAAATATTTTCATAAAAATCCAAGAAAATTCTAGAAAGTCACATATACATAATATGATGTCATTTCAAAGTTTTAGCTCAATCCAAACTGTTTTGGTTCACAAAAGTGCCCCAAAACCATCTCTGTCCAGATTCAAATTTGAACAACTTTGTACTACCAACATTCTCTCCTTGACCCCAACTTTTGTTAGCATGTTCACATGACCAAATGAAGCCACCACACTAAGTGGTGCATCAAGGGGAAGTGATTTGCTCAACTAGATCTGCAGAAGTTCATTTCTGCAAATATCTAGGGTTTACAAAAGTTGCATTTGCAACTTTGCCCAAATGAGCTCAAAATTGGTGGAAGGCCCTAATTATATGTGACATTTCACTCTGTGGAGTATCATGGCAAATGGAAATCATCTACTTGCCCAAACCAGCATCAAACACCTTCTGCCACTTTACCAAAATCCCATTTTTGGCCTCTTCCACTAATCTCCGTAGGCTCAACTTTCTACCACGACCCCTCCTAGCCCCCCTCTAGCACCTGTGTGCCTTGCTGCCCGAGGAAGCAATGGTGAAGGGGGGAGAGCCCCATTTTTCTTCTCTGGACAGTGGAATCCTCCCACTCTCTCAGCCTCCTTCTCTCCCCTTAGCTTTCTAGAGCATCCAAGGCTCTCCCCAGCTTTTGCCCCCGCCCCCTGCAGTTGCCAAACACAAGTGGACGCGTGAGGACGCGGGAAAACCGCGGATGGTGGCCAAAGTCGCGCTCTGGAGTGCCTGGCAGAGCAACCGACCGTTGACGCCGCGTCCCCTGACCGCCTCGAGCCTCCCCCGCGTGCCAGTCGATGCCCCTCGATGTTCGCTCCACGCCAGCAGGCCGCCCACTTGCTCCCGTGCCCTCCTCTCTCTCCTGCATATCATGCCAGAACGCCGCCCCGCTCAGCCAATGCTCGCGCCGCTCCTGTGGCCCGCCCACAGCTCGTCCCGCTCCTCCTCTCTCTACCTGGCACCCTGAACCACTCCCACGAACACCCCCGAGCCCTCCATTTGCTCTCTAACGGCCACCCGAGCCGATCCCGCGGACACCCGTAGGCCGCGCCTATGGTGGACCTCGGCCAACCTATATAAGACGACCCCGGGCCTCTCTCTTACTCCCTGTCGCTCCCCCACACTCCTAATCCAGTAACGGCCGGAACCACCAACGCCCGAAGCACCTCCGCCGCGTGACCTCGTTGCCGGCAAACCAGGCTGCTCCGGTGACCAACCCCACCTCCACCCGAACGGCGACATGACGCTGAGCCCAACAGTGCCCTCGCCCGACTCTGCCGTGCCCTGCATCATCGCCGGTGAGCTCGCCGGGCGTCTAGACTCAGGGTTAGGGATGACAGGCGGGCCCCGCCTGTCAGCCTCTCCCCTCCATCGCCTCTCTCTCTCTCGCTGACGCCTAGGCCCCGCCCATCAGGTTTAAACCTGGCGCGCGCGCATGCACCAGTGCGCTAGGCCGCCTCTCGGACTGGCCTCCTGCACTGCGGCTGCTCTGGCCCAGTTGCACAGTGCTCCTTTTCCTTTTTCTTTTCTGTTAGACTTGCAAAAATTCCACATGATTAAATGTTCATCCAAATGCAATAATTCCAGTTCCTAAAATCTTTTAAAAATCCCACCTATTTAATGCTATAACTTTCATACATGCCCAACAACTTTTCTGTGCTATTCATATTTAAATTCAAATTTGAGCAATTAAATCCTTGTTTGAAAATCCATTACTCTGTCTGTGTAGCTCCAAATTCAGAAATAAGAATTTTCCCCTTCTTAGTTTTAACCCTAGTATTTAACAAAAATGAGTTGTCATTTTTCTGAGCACTTTGGTTTTTCTGTTTTATTATTGCCTTATTTTATCGTTATTATTTTGCGATGATAGATTGCGTTGCTGACGAAGGAGTTGGACCAGAAGACTTTGAAGACCCAGAGGACTTTGCTGAGCCAGGCAAGCAGCCCTTCGACCATGTCTAAGAAACCCTTTTTATGCATGTCATATAGCACCATATTGTTGATGCAACGGAATCATGATGAGGTGGTAACCACCTTGATGGGTTGCCTCTGTTACTTCCTTGTTGATACTTGCATTATGCATGACCCTGCCTTCATATGAGGGTTATGCCGGTGGGAGTAGATAGGATGCTAAATAGTTGCTACGCAAAAAGGGATAGGAATATGCATGGCGATGGGAGCAAGATTGTTTTCAGAAGACTTTTCGAAAACCCTGTCGGGTGCCACTTATGCCCGAAGGAGATAATGAGTTGGGTAACCACTTGATGACGAAGTGGTGTACCGAGGCAAGTGTGTGTGTTGTTTTCAAAATGGATTGATTTAAGTTGCGACCGTTATTCCAACCTTACATGCGCAACCACTCTACCCTTATATGGGAAAGGGCATTATTGATTACCTAGGTTGATACTAGCTTGGAGCCCGCATTACTAGTGACGGGAGAGTTGTTGTTGCGCTCTCTCGGGACGGGGTCATGCCAGGTAGGGCGGCGATGACTATTTTCGCAGGGCACCGGACACACCGTTGGTACCCCGTGCTTGTGGTATGTGATGAATATGGGAGCGAGGCTCGACAATTTTAAGATGTGAAATGTTGGGCACGGGGGTTACTACCAATCGAGTGGACTCTATGTTAGTGTCGTCTAGGGAAAGATAGTGATCGGGTGCTTACCCCGGGTACTTGAGGTACCGCGGGTCGTGGATGACACGGAAGTTCCCCGGATCTTGTGGGTAAAGTGTGCAACCTCTGCAGAGTGTAAAACTATTCGAATAGCCGTGTCCACGGTCAAGGACAGTTGGGTAACTGCTCTTGGGCTACGTCCACTTGTTTACGAACCAGTGTGTGGGAAGACCTACTTGGGTCAAGTCAAAGGACTTGATATGGATGAGTTGGGTTGGAGCCCACTCCCTTTATGTTGATATCTGTAACCAGTCCCTATGGTTACTTGAATTCATACGATACATGATTTACCAATTATTGAACATGTCATAACGCAACAAAATTAGCTTTCTGCAAAAATTTACCTATGTCATGCATTGTTGTATCTTGAACCAAAACATGGGTTGCTTGCGAGTACATTCAAAGTACTCATTGGCTTGCCACTGGTTATTTAATTGGCCAGGCATGGAAGAACTGGAGTTCGATGAAGAGTTCTTTGGAGACGAACATGTGAACTAGGATGTTTCCCAGCCAGAATGCCTGTAGGGTTAAGGTAGATGGCATGGGTTCTACTTATCGACGAAGATTTCCGCTGCTTAAGTTTATTTGGTATTTAGACCTTGTGGCTTTATCTATGTAAGACTTGACCATAATGGTCATAATTTGTGTAAGACGATATGTATGGATGTAAGACTCTTGTTATTCAGCTTCTGTGTGTTCAGTGAGCATTGATCTCTGGGATCACTGTACACGTGCATTCGGTGATCACGACTTATTAGTCGGAGTCCCCACAGAGCTGGTATCAGAGCCATCCTGACTGTATGAAGCCTTAGTTAGCATGGACGTTAGTTAGAGTGAGACTATCTACAAACTACCTATATATCTATGTTTTCTAAAAATATCCCAAACAGGGGTCATATCTCCTCTATTGACCCTTCCCCTTCCACTTTTGTAGATGGCCGTCGTACCCGAGGACCTCCTGACCATTGGATTTCCCGTGCTTCTTGAGGACAGCCTCAAGAAGTGCCAATTCACTCGAGCCCCCACCTTCTCCTATCATGAGCACTGGATCAACAACGCCAAGAGGGAGTATCACGTGGAGGTAGTGGTGAGGGCGAATGACTCTCCGACAGGCTGGTTCTTTGAAGGACCCCAGATGGCGACCCTGCTCCTCGCCATTGAGACTGCTGCACTCAAGGCGCTGACTCGCCTTCGGGATCGTTTGCCAGAGATGGCAAGTGAGCCAGCCACTCGTTACCTGCTTAATCGTAAGGAGGGTGATGACGAGAGCAGCGCACCAGCTCCACCCATGGACGAGGGGCTTCCCCTCCGTTTCCAGACCTACTTCAGCTTGTGTGCTGACAACCTGGCACAACATATGGCCTCGGAGTCGGTGGAGCTTCGGAAGGAACTCCACGAGACTAAGGAACTCCTCCGCCTAGCTCAGGCAAAGGCGGACAAGATCAAGAAGGATGGTGCACCCCCTGGACAACCCGTTGTTGCCTGTCGAGGCGGGCGACCCCCCACAGGTTACGCATGCCAAGGGATCATCTCAGCCATGTCGTATGACAGCGAAGGAATATCACAACCTCTTCATGTTGCCACCGGCAAAGCAGCACCGTGTTCAGCTCCTCCACTCCCCCACTCCCTCAAGTGACAAAGAAACTGAGACAGATAAAGATGAGGAGGAAGACCCAGAGGAACCGGAATACGCGACTGAGCATTCCACCACTTAGACACCGTTCAGGACTAGGATAGGCCAGTTCGTAACCCTTAAGGTAGGATAGGTCGTGTACCCCCTATGCGAAGTCGAGTCCTTGTAATGGTCATATGAAACCATGTAGTGTTTTGTTCGTTTTTGACGTGTTTGGTGAACATCGTACTTTCCTTCGGGAACTTGTAAGCGACTACATCACCCATTTGGATTTTAATGCATGTGTTTGGCCTTTTGGCCCTTGCATGAAAACAATTAGTGTCATACCGACCCCCCTTACTAGGCAGCCCATCTATATTGCTTTCCCACATCTTTCCCAATCATGAGACCTTGACCGCTCCAACAGGATGCCTGTTGTAACACGTACTGGTACCTCTACCCAGCAGCAAGAAGCCGGAGCAGGAGCCAGTTAGGACCAAACCCAAGGACAAGCTCCACCGCCGCCACCGCCTCCAAACATGGACATGGCTCAGCTTCTCCAAGCCTTCCGAGAGGAACACCAAGCCAACACTGCAGCCCTCCAGATGATTGCTCAAGCTGTCAATCGCCAGTCGGCGGGGAACGACAATGGACGTTCCACATTGGCGGAGTTCAAGAAGCATGCACCACCCACCTTCATCGAGACTGCTGAACCCCTGGACGCAGACGACTGGGTCCGCACCATTGAGGATCTGCTGGAACTAGTCGGATGCACTGAGGACCGTGAGAAGGTGGCGTATGCTGCTCACTGTCTCGGGGGAACTGCCAGAGCTTGGTGGGATGGATTCAAGCCCATGCATGCTGAGCAAAACATCACTTGAAATGACTTCAAGGCAGAATTCCGCAAGGCCCACATTCCTTCCGGAATCATGGCCATCAAGAAGCGTGAATTCCGAGCCCTGAAGCAAGGTAGTAGCAATGTCAAGGAGTACATGCAGAAGTTCAGTGTCCTGTCAAGATATGCTCCTAAAGATGTCAGCACTGAGGCTGCCAAAAGAGAGCGCTTCATGGAAGGCCTTAACCAGACTCTGCAGTACTCGCTTGTTGTGTGTGACTGCCCAACCTTTCCTGATCTGGTGAACAAGGCAATCATGCTTGAGGACAAGCGACGTGCTTTGGACGATACTCGTAAGAGCAAGATGATCAGCAAGGGTATCTCTAGCAACCAGAAGCCTCACCCGTGGCAGCCAGCCCCGGTCAAGCCAACCTATCAGCAGCCAAGAGCCCCTGCACCCCGCACCAACTATCAGCCTCAGCAGTATGCCAACCCCAGGCCAGCTTTCAACAGCCCCAATAACAATGCCGGCAAGAGCAGCAACCCCAATCAAGTCACTTGCTTCGGATGTGGTCAGGCAGGACACTACTCCAAGTATTGCCCCAACAAGAAGCCCGACGCCCCGCGCCCCAATATGCAGAACCAAGGCCAAGGCCGTGGGTTGCCACGAAGGAACCAAGCTCCCCACAACCCACCCAACAATGGCAAGGGTCGTGGGAATCATGTCACTGCAGAAGAAGCCCAGGAAGACCCGGACGTCGTGCTGGGTATGTTCCTTGTCAACTCAACACCTGCAACTGTCTTGTTTGATTCTGGAGCCACGCATTCATTTGTCACCCAAAAGTTTGCATTAAAAAGTGGCATGACCCCTACACCCCTGAATAACCCTTTGGTGGTACAAACCCCCGGAGCAGAGATGAGATCCAAGATAGGATGTAAAGGAGTCGGGATTGTCATTAATGGGGTAGACTTCCTAGCAGACCTTATCATCTTAAGATCGCAAGGCTTGGATGTGATCTTAGGAATGGATTGGCTCATCAAGCACCAAGGCTTGTTAGATTGTTCCAACCGAACTGTCACTGTGACCAATGACCAAGGAGTCAAAGTTAAATTTGCCTCCAACCCCTCCTCTACTCAAGCCACCCAAGTCAACTGTCTAACTGAAGTTGGATTGGAGCAAGTGCCGGTAGTGTGCGAATACCCCGATGTCTTTCCTGATGAGCTACCAGGAATGCCTCCTGACCGAGATATTGAGTTCATCATCGAGCTCATACCCGGAGCAGGACCCATCTATAAGAAGCCTTATAGAATGGGATCGGAAGAGTTAGCAGAGTTGAAAAAGCAAATGGAAGAGCAGTTGAGGAAGGGATTTATCTGCCCTAGTGCCTCCCCTTGGGGATCACCTGTCCTGTTTGTGGCAAAGAAGGACGGTACCATCCGCTTGTGCATTGCCTATCGCTCCCTCAATGAAGTTACAATCAAGAACAAGTATCCACTTCCCAAGATTGAAGATCTGTTCGATCAACTCAATGGGGCCAAGGTGTTCTCCAAGATCGACCTCAGATCTGGGTACTACCGGCTGAAAATCAGACCCCAAGATATTCCAAAAACGGCATTTGTAACCAGATATGGCCTGTATGAGTGCACGGTCATGTCATTTGGATTAACCAATGCCCCAGCTTACTTCATGTATCTCATGAATAAGGTCTTCATAGAATATTTGGACAAGTTTGTTGTCGTCTTCATTGATGACATTCTTGTCTTCTCGAAGACGGAAGAAGAGCACGAGCAACACTTGAGGATGGTCCTAGACAAGCTTCAAGAGCACCAACTGTACGCCAAGTTCAGCAAGTGCGAATTTTGGTTGCATGAAGTTGGATTCTTGGGTCATAAATTGACTGCTGAAGGGTTGTCAATGGATCCCACCAAAATTCAAGCCGTGACTGAATGGCAAACCCCGAGCAATGTGAAGGAAGTCAGAAGCTTCCTCGGACTCGCGGGATATTACCGCAAGTTCGTTGAAGGATTCTCAAGCATTGCCCGACCCATGACCCAGCTCTTGAACAAGGACAAGAAGTTTGAGTGGACACCAAAGTGCGAATAGAGCTTCGAGGAGCTGAAGAAGAGATTGACCACTTCCCCAGTTCTGGCTACACCTGATATTCACAAGGAATTTGTGATATATTGTGATGCCTCGCGAACTGGACTTGGAGGTGTTCTTATGCAAGAAGGCAGAGTCATAGCATATCTATCGAGACAGCTACGTCCTCATGAAGAGAACTATGCTACTCATGATCTTGAATTAGCAGCAGTGCTTCATGCCCTGAAGACATGGCGACATTACCTCCTAGGGAAGCGGTGTGAGATATACACGGATCATAAAAGTCTGAAGTATATTTTCACTCAGAAAGAATTGAACATGAGGCAAAGAGGATGGCTAGAGTTGATCAAGGATTATGACCTTAGTTTTCAATACCACCCTGGGAAGGCTAATGTGGTAGCAAATGCCTTAAGCAGAAAGGCTTGTTCCTTGAACGCTGTGATTAAGGAAAGGCTACCCGCCTTGTACGAAGAACTTGAAAGCTTCGAGTTGGAACTAGTTGTACCAGGATTCTTGGCCAACCTCGAAGTTAGGCCTACCTTGATGGATGATATTAAGGAAACATAGAAAGGACACGTAAGCATCGAAGGCATCAAGAAGAAGATGAAGCAAGGCAAGGCCCCAGGATTCTCAGAAGATGAGCAAGGAATTGCATGGTTCGGGAATCGTATTTGCGTACCCAACAAGGTTGAGCTCAAGAACTTGATCTTGCAAGAAGCTCACGACACCCCGTATTCCATCCATCCTGGAGGGACCAAGATGTATCAAGACCTGAAGGAAAGATTCTGGTGGCATGGCATGAAGAGAGATAGCTGCTTTCGTCGCTAAGTGTGACGTATGCCAGAGAGTCAAGGCTGAACATCAGCGACCCGCTGGATTGTTACAACCTCTCAAGGTGCCTGAATGGAAGTGGGACAAAGTCGGGATGGACTTCATCACCGGATTACCCAGGTCAAGAAAGGGGCATGACTCCATATGGGTCATTGTTGACCATTTGACCAAGGTGGCCCACTTCATTCCTGTCAAGATGACTGAGGGAGTCCTGTATTAGGGGGTGTCCGGATAGCCGAACTATACCTTCAGCCAGACTCCTGGACTATGAAGATACAAGATTGAAGACTTTGTCCCGTGTCCGGAAGGGACTTTCCTTGGCGTGGAAGGCAAGCTTGGCGATACGGATATGTAGATCTACTACCATTGTAACCGACTCTGTGTAACCCTAGCCCTCTCCGGTGTCTATATAAACCGGAGGGTTTTAGTCCGTAGGAACAACAATCATACCATAGGCTAGCTTCTAGGGTTTAGCCTCTCTGATCTCGTGGTAGATCTACTCTTGTACTACCCATATCATCAATATTAATCAAGTAGGACGTAGGGTTTTACCTCCATCAAGAGGGCCCGAACCTGGGTAAAACATCGTGTCCCTTGCCTCCTGTTACCATCCGCCTAGACGCACAGTTCGGGACCCCCTACCCGAGATCCGCCGGTTTTGACACCGACATTGGTGCTTTCATTGATTGTTCCTCTGTGCCGTCGCCATCAGGAAGGATGCCTCATCCCGTCTTTAAAGACGGCACTGTTGCTAAGAGATCTTTGGCTGTCGGCCAAACTCTCCGGCTAGGTGGTTTCCTTATGACCGCCTGTTCGGCTGCTGCACCGAAGATGACCGCTCGGGTCATCGAAAGCAATCTTCACGTCAGCTCAGAATTTGCCGAGCAGTTAGATCCAATGGAGCTCTCTTCCCTAAACGAGCTCTTGGATCACATCACCGCCCTGGGAGTCACTACTGATTACGACCAGATTGGGCCTAAACCCGATCTGAGAGAGATTAACTCTCCCCAGGTCACCCATCACGTTGCCGTGGTAGAGGGACAGTGCGGCGACCCTTCATCTATCTTAAGGACTAGCTATGTCCGGATTCCCGATCCCTCCAAGCCGGATACCCGCGGAGGGGAGGACATCACTCAAGACCTGAACTTAAAGTCAAGCGACGGGCTAGATTCATTGGGTAGCATCCAAGAATCCAAACTTTCGAGTTCGGAAACTCCTTGGCCCCTGGGTCTCAGATTGGGTGAGGTTTCGGATTTGATTCCACCCACCCACCCGTACATAAGCGATCTATCCCAAATTGGGCAAGAGCCCGAAGAAACAGTACATCATTACTGGGCCAGATTCCTCCTGGTTATGAACAGGATAAAGGACTGCCACGAGGAAGACGCAATTTCATTCTTCTGCAATAATTGCACGGACAAGGGAATCCTCAACGCCATAAGTCGCCGTGATATTACACGCTTCGCTGACTTGGCGTCCATAGTACGAAAGTATTGTACGATGGAAAGTGCCTGGAAAACCAAAATAAAATTTTGGGACAATCCGGCCTTAAATACAAACCCAGTCCAAAATAAAAGGGTGCATCATCGCCAGACACCCGGGTTCAATACCAAAAAGCAAAAGCCCTCTACAAGGAACGGAACCGTACTGGAAGGATGGCTTGATGGACCCTGTAAAATTCACAGTGCAGAGGGCACCACACCAACTCACAACCTTAGAGCATGTTGGATACTCCGGCAGGTGGCAAAAATTGGCCAAGATCTTCTAATTCCAGAAGCCACAGAAAGCCACCCCAGAGAAACCAGTACGGTATTAACAGTCTTCAAGACTTCCGCATCAAATAATATGCGAAAAAGAACGCTTCGCGACCTTGCCGAAGTCTACCAAGTAGCAACAATAAGCCCATGGAGTGACACGACTATTACTTTTAACGCCAGTGATGAACCTAAATTCCGAACAGCCCAAGCACCAGCCGCATTGGTCCTTAGTCCAATAGTGGACGACTTCCGTCTTACCAAGGTACTCATGGATGGCGGCAGCGGACTGAACCTCATTTATGAGGAAACCCTTCAAAAAATGGAAATAGACTGGAACCTCATTGAGCGAAGCAGCACAACCTTTAGAGGAATAATCCCCAGTTGGGAAGTGCGCTGTACAGGAAAAATCACACTAGATGTGGTGTTCGGCACGTCGGATAATTACAGGTCCGAAGAGGTCACGTTCCAGGTGGCCCTGTTCAGTAGCGGATATCATGCTCTGCTAGGGCGGGAAGCGTTTACAGTCTTCCAAGCAATACCCCATTACAGGTACATGAAGCTCAAGATGCCCGGGCCTAACAGAATCATCACTCTCGCTAGTGATCCGGACATAGCACTCCACGCCGAAAACAAGACAGCCGCACTGGCCCTCGAGGCGCTATCCGAAGCCCTAGCGGCTGAGGAACTGACTGCGCTGCGCTCCATGGTGAATAGGGATGATGTGATACTCGATAAAAGATCCAAGTCCACCTCCTTTAAACCGGCGGATGAAATAGTCAAATTCCAGGTCCATCCAACGGACCCCAATAAAACAGCTTCCATCGGGGCACAGTAAAACTCTGATGTAGACGCCGCACTGCGAGAGTTCCTATGAGAGAACTGGGACATTTTTGCCTGGCACCCTTCAGACATGCTAGGAATCCCACGCAGGCTGGCCGAACACAGCTTAAATATCCTAAAAGGATTGAAGCCAGTCAAATAGGCTCTTCGGCGTTTTTCCGAACCTAAGAGACAGGCCATGGGAGAGGAACTAGCCAAGCTATTGGAGGCCGGATTCATCAAAGATATAAAACACCCGGACTAGCTAGCAAACCTGGTGATGGTACCAAAGAAGGACAAATCCTGGCGCCTATGCGTTGATTTCAAAGACCTTAACAAGGCTTGCCCAAAGGATCCCTTCCCTCTCCCCCGCATTGATCAAATTATCAATGCTACCGCAGGACATGATTCATTGTGTTTCCTCGACACATACTGCGGCTACCATCAAATAAAGATGGCAGAGTCAAACCAAGCCGCAACGGCATTCATCACACCATATGGCCCATTCTGCTCCAACACAATGCCCTTCGGGCTCAAAAACACCGGCTCAACATATCAGCGCATTATTCAGACATGTCTGGCAAACCAGATCGGCAAAACAGTGGAGGCATACATAGATGATGTGGTCGTTAAAATAAGACATGTCGAATCTCTAGTAGACAACTTGAGGCTAACATTCGATAACCTCCGAACATACGACATCAAGCTCAACCCGGAAAAATGCGTTTTCGGCGTTCCAGCCGGAAAGCTCTTGGGCTTCATTGTACCCGGTAGAGGAATTGAAGCAAATCCAGCCAAGATCCGAGCTCTGTCACAATTGGATATCCTGAAGGACCTCAAACAAATACAAAAATTAACCGGATGCGTGGCGGCTCTAAGCCGCTTTATCTCCCGCTTAGGAGAAAAGGCCCTACCCCTTTACCGCCTCCTTCGGTGCACCAAATACTTCGAGTGGACGGATGCAGCCACGGCCGGACTCGATGAAATAAAAGCCATCTTGGCAACAAACCCAGTCTTGGCCGCGCCAAACATTGGCGAACCAATGCTATTATACATTGCAGCAACCCATCAGGTCGTAAGCGCAGTGCTCATCGTCAAACGAGAAATGGACGGACACAAATTCCCCCTTCAAAAGCCGGTCTACTATGTGTCCACTGTCCTTACTCCGTGCAAGTCACGGTACCCGCATTATCAAAAGATTGCGTACGCGGTATTTATGGCATCCCGGAAGCTGTGACACTACTTTCAAGAGTGTTCAATAACAGTAGCCTCGGAAGTGCCACTTAACGATATTATAAACAACCACGACGCGACGGGCTAGATTGCAAAATGGGCCATTGAGCTCCTCCCATTCGACATAACTTACAAGCCACGACGAGCTATCAAGTCACAAGTTTTGGCCGACTTCGTCGCAGAATGGACGGAGGCCAAACTCCCTAAAGAGTACGACACATATTCAAACTGGGTCATGCACTTCGACGGCTCCAAAATGTTGGCCGGTCTAGGCGCTGGCGTCGTTTTGATGTCCCCCACAGGAGACACAGTTCAATACATACTCCAGATAATGTACACAGACTCCAACAACGCAGCCGAATATGAGGCCCTTTTACATGGTCTCCGGATGACAGTATCCATGGGCATTCAACACCTAGAGGTGCGCGGGGACTCGAACCTCGCAATATCCCAAATAAATGGAGACTTTGATTCCAAGGATCCAAAAATGGCAGCTTATCGCAATGCCGTCCTAAAAATGCTAGCTCGGTTTGAAGGGGTCGAATTTCACCATATAGCCCGGGAAAATAATCAGGCGGCAGATGTCCTGGCACGCATCAGCGCAAAACGTGATGTAGCCCCCCAATATCTTCTTGGAAAGGCTGTTCAAGCCGTTCGTAGTATGGGAAGGGGAACCTGGCAATAACACCCCGGACCCAACCACACTGCCCGACACTGAACACTTTGACATAATTGGAGGCTCTGCCAATGAAATAACACCTTTAGCCCACGTAATAATGGCCATCATCGCCCCGTGGACAGAACCATTCCTCGCCTACCTTACCAGGCAGAAACTCCCTGAGGACCAAAATGAGGCACACTGCATAGTGCGGCGATCTAAAGCCTATAAAGTCCATGAGGGAGAGCTTTATAAGAAAAGCACTACCGGAGTCCTTCAAAGGTGCATCTCCGAAGAGGAAGGGCGGAACCTCCTGGCTGAAATTCATGCCGGACTCGGCGGTCATCACGCTGCAGCTCGGTCCCTTGTAAGCAAGGCCTTCCATACATGCTTTTATTGGCCGACGGCCCGGGCAGACGCCCAGGACTTAGTACAACGATGCGTCGGTTGTAAGCTTTTTGCAAACCAAAGCCATATGCCACCCACTGCCCTCCAAACTATCCCCATCACTTGGCCCTTCACGGTCTGGGGGCTTGACATGGTTGGACCCCTTAAAGGTGGAACCCACAAGAAAAAATACTTACTGGTCATGGTGGATAAGTTCACCAAATGGATAGAAGCCAAGCCTATTAAGAGGGCCGAATCCTGACCGGTGATAGACTTTATATCCGGGGTTGTACACCGTTACGGCGTCCCCATAGCATCATCACTGATAACGGCACGAACTTTACGGCCGATGAGGTAAAACTCTGGTGCAAAAACATGGGCATCAAGCTCGATTATGCTTCCGTCTATCACCCACAAACTAACGACCATGTCAAACATGCAAATGGTCTTATCATGAGCGGCATCAAACCCAGATTAGTGCGGTCCCTTAAGGAATCTAATACGCACTGGGTAGAGGAGCTCGACTCCGTACTCTGGGGCTGCGGACCACGCCGAATCGCACCACCGGATACACACCATTCTTCATGGTGTACGGCACAGATGCAGTTTTGCCCTGCGACATAATTCATGACTCACCTCGAGTGCGCGTGTATGAAGAAAGAGAAGCCGAGCTCGATCGGCAGGACAGTTTGGACGCCTTGGAGGAAGAGCGAGACATGGCAAAAGCCCGTTCCGCATTCTATCAACAGCAGGCTCGAAGATACCAAAGTAGAGAAGTACGGGCCAAAAATTACAACGTTGGCGAATTAGTTCTACGCCTGCCGAACAAGAAAAAGGACAAACTCAAGCCCAAGTGGGAAGGTCCCTTCATAATTGACCAAGTCCTGACTGGTGGAGTGTACCGCCTGCGAGATGCATCGGATAACCGACTCGAGCCGAACCCATGGTACGCAGCCCGTCTCCGAAGATTCTATGCCTAGCGCTGGACTCTGTATTCGTCTCCTTCCTCTGTCCATTTTTTATATACTTTCTGTCTTACATTTCTCTCCTTCTCCTCTCTTTCTCTTATAGCCTTCAAAGGCTCATAAAATGACGCGCTATCCGCGCTCGTTAAACCTGGGGGCTTCTTTAAACAGAAGCTTATTTATACGGGCTTCATGCCCAACACATGTGTCACACTTCCGCATGTACCTTTTATTCACCATTATATGCATCGATATGACTTAAGTTTTGGCCAAGCTGGGTTGCCTAGCTCCTGTGCTTACCCCTACATTCCTAATTGTTCGGCTAGGTGGTAAAGGGAGCACCTCTGCGATTGTTACTGTCGGGTCAGTCGGATGTGTACCTCAGACTGGGTGAAGCCGAAAGCTAGCGTTCTTAAGGGAATATTCAGTCGGTGAACTAAAGATGATCTTTTTTCACTTATTTATCTATACGCCCCCAGATGTTTTTCCTGCGTCTCTTTTCGCAGAATGGACATGCACTTTAGGGCATGCCTCCCAGGGAAAGGAACCCCTAACGGAACTATTCTCCCTGGAAGATGTTTCTTACTAACCATGTAATATAACATAACTAGTTGGGCACTTGTCTATTCAAGCACAAATGACCCCTACGCCTGGTCTCCATGCATACCCCGGTTCTTATATAACCGCGAGGGTATTCGGACACGCTCCGGACCGTCAGGTCCCGAGGTTGAAGCGAAAAGGTCGTCCATGATAAACGATCTACAATCCGGCTAGAAGGCATTACACATGTCAATTATAATTACATAGTCAATCTGACTGATTGTATTCCTCTTCAATACCATCTAACAGGCTGTCTAGTTTACAGTCCTATTGGCAATACTTTGCGGCCAATTCTACTTGGCCGTATACTAAGCTCACAGGGATCTCCTTCCCATCGGGCCCACGGGTCCGACCTCGGCCATGTGGTTTGGGTCAGCCTTCGTGTACCGCGTCTTCACCATGGCCCAGGCCTCCCTGGCGCCTTGATGGCAGGCCGACATCTTCCACAATCAGAAGCGCCGCCACGCTCCCTTCAGCTTCTCTACAAGCTCTCCAAGGCCTTCGGGCATGGAGACGGATGGCCACAAGGCCTGGGCGATGCTTTGCATCACCTGCCAAACTCGCTCGTGCAGTTGTGAGAGCTCGGGAAGAAGGTCACCCTTAGAACCGGGCATTTCCTCTCCAGGACGCCCTGATAGCATGCCTACAGACATTCCTCTGTTAGTCGACTTCCTCGCCGAACTCTTTTTTCAAAGTTTGTTTAAGCACTTACTATATATGCCGCGTCGAAGCCGCTGATTCTCCTTCATGGAGTCCAACAGCTGGGCACGAACATCCTTCAGTTCAACGCCCAGCTTGGTGTTGGCATCTTGGAGATCGTTCTTCTCCCGCCTCACCTTTGTCAGCACGCTCTCACCAGCCTTCAGCTGGCGTCGGAGTTGTTGCTCTTCCGGATTTAATCTGGTGCCATCTGCAATTTCATTTGTCAGATTTGCACCAACGCCGCACTTCGCAAAATACTTATCTTTCGAAGCGTATATTACCAGAGGGGGTCTCCTTGGGCTCCCCTGCTGCGGCTAGTGCGGCCTCAAGTTGGGCTTTGCACTCTTCTAGCTCCTGGGACAGTAGGGTATTCTTTTCTGTAAGAACCTACATAACAGATGATCCTTAAATCAGTTATTCTAACTAATTCAAGTCTCGGGGGCTACTGGTATATATATAATTACCAAAATTTTCTTACTCGTATGTCTTTTACATATTGCTCCGTGGCTCTGGCTAGACCATTTTGAGCGGCACAGAGGTACGCATCTCCCGAATTGAAGGCATCCAATGCCTCTTGGGAGAAACAAGCGTCGCGAAGAACTGTCCGGCGACGCCTGTGGTTCATGGCACTCTCCACCTCGGAATTGGTGGCAGACAGCCTGTCCGCATCCTCTGTCGGAGGAGCGTCCGGTGTGCGCCTCGTGTTCGCCTCCGCTTCCGGACCAGGCTTTGGAGCCTGGCTGGTGGAGGCGCGATTGGCAGCCTCTCCGGATATAGTCCGGCGAGGTCTCTTCGTCCTGAAGAGAGCACGAGCGTTAGTATGCCTTGAAGGAATAACACATGGGAATAAGATGGCACGCTATACCTTTGCGCCGGCGTCTCAGTCCGGACCGCACTTCTTTTTAGCCCGCGAGGCCTTGCCGCCCCTCGTTGGCTAGTCGCCGCAGGCTCGGCCTCCCATCTCAAGGACCTCCCCTGCAAAACACGGTTGTCATATAGCAATCGAAAACATGCGAGGATAGATCCCTTTTCAGAGTGCTGGGACTTTGATCTCAGTTACCTGTGAGGCTGGGAGTAGCCCTGGGTAATCGGCCGTAATGGCCACCAAGGCGTTGTCCTTGCTCAATTGATGAAACACCCCATCAATCAGCTCCACAAATAAGTCCGGATTCTCTTGAGAGGCCGGGTCGAGGGACCATCCCGGATCCTCGGGTTGTGGAGGAGGGCTGTTTATTTCTTTAACAGCCTGGCGCAGTTCCTGCGGTGAAGTCATTAGACTGAATATTTAACAATGGGAATATAAAATGGATGGGCAAGTAAAAGTGTCCACTTACCCAACTTGGGGGATTGTACATAGAAAATCCACCCTGTGGGTTGACGCGGAGAAATTCCCCCTCTTCTCCCTTGTACATAGCGGACAAGGTCTTTATTAGAGCGGCAGCCGAATCCGGCCCCTTACGACCGTAGCGGGTGGCGTCGTCCTCCCCGTTGAAGTCCCACATGGGGCGACCTCTATACTGAAGCGGCTGCACCCCTCGCATGATGCATGCGGCCATGACCCCGATCATGGTCAGTCCGGAATGAGCTAACAATCTTATCCGGCCCATCAGGTAAAGAACGTCCCTGTCGCTTTCTCTTTGAGGGCTCCATGGGCGCCAGCTTAGGCGCTTCTTTAGGGGAGCACTGTCGAACTCAGGGAGGCCGATCTGGACAGGATCCGACAGCGGGACGTCCTCTATATAAAACCATTCCGAAGGCCAGTCTTCGGACGGCTTCTTTGGGGTTCCGTATAGATATCCGGTCCCAGTGATGCGCCACACTTCGGCTCCGCCCACTTGATATATTGACCCCTTCTTAGAACGGGGCACGAGGCAGAATAGCTTTTTCCACAGCGTGAAATGAGCCTCGCAGCCCAAAAACAGCTCGCAAAGGGCTATGAAGCCCGCGATATGCAATATGGAGGCAGGTGTGAGGTTGTGCAGTTGGAGGCCATAGAACTCCAGGAGCCCCCGGAGAAATGGATGAATTGGAAATCCAAGCCCTCTTATTAAGTAAGGGACAAGGCATACCCGCTCTCCTTTGGAGGGACTGGGGGCGCTCTCCGCTTGCTCCCCGCCATTATAGGTGGCAAGTCCGGCTCGAACTGGGACCATATAGGCCGGGGGGAGAAATCCCTTGGTCTGGAGCGTCACTAGCTCGCTGTGCGGGATGGAGCACCTCTTCCAATATCCAGGCTGAGGGCTGGAAGGGTGAGAGGAGGAGCTGCGGTGGCCGGCCATGATAGAATGGACCTCTGTCGAATACACTCTGATGAATACTCGCGGAGGGGAGAAGGTGTGGTTTGGATCTAAATCCTCGTCCCCTTAAATAGGTGGCTCATTCACACGGCTAGGGGTGTAAATATAAAAAAACATCCTGACTTTTCGTATTCGTTTGACACGTGGAAGACGGCCATTATTGGGCGTAGAAGCCAATGAGTGCTACATTTACAAGAAACCGGACACTATTCAATAGGTACACGGAATTTGGAGGAGAACCCGCCTTGCAATGCCGAAGACAATTTGCGCGCCGGACTCGTCGTCATTGAAGCCTGGTTCGGGGGCTACTGAGGGAGTCCTGGATTAGGGGGTGTCCGGATAGCCGAACTATACCTTCGGCTGGACTCCTGGACTATGAAGATACAAGATTGAAGACTTCGTCCCGTGTCCGGAAGGGACTTTCCTTGGCGTGGAAGGCAAGCTTGGCGATACGGATATGTAGATCTCCTACCATTGTAACCGACTCTGTGTAACCCTAGCCCTCTCCGGTGTCTATATAAACCGGAGGGTTTTAGTCCGTAGGAACAACAATCATACCATAGGCTAGCTTCTAGGGTTTAGCCTCTCTGATCTCGTGGTAGATCTACTCTTGTACTACCCATATCATCAATATTAATCAAGCAGGACGTAGGGTTTTACCTCCATCAAGAGGGCCCGAACCTGGGTAAAACGTCGTGTCCCCTGCCTCCTGTTACCATCCGCCTAGACGCACAGTTCGGGACCCCCTACCCGAGATCCACCGGTTTTGACACCGACAACGACCCACAAGGGGAACCAGTTAGCCAGTCTCTACATCAACTGAATCGTAAGTCTTCATGGTGTTCCCAAGGAGATTGTGTCGCATAGAGGGACCCAATTTACCTCAAGGTTCTGGAAGAAGTTCCAAGAGGCCATGGGGACCAAGTTGTCCTTCAACACTGCTTTCCACCCACAAACCGGAGGTCAGACAGAGCGAGTGAATCAGATACTCGAAGACATGCTCCGAGCCTGTGTCTTAGCATATGGAGCTAGGTGGGAAGATTGCTTCCCTTTCGCCGAGTTCTCCTACAACAAAAGTTATCAATCAAGCCTCTGGATGGCACCATTTGAGGTGTTGTATGGACACAAGTGTCGCACACCCCTCAATTGGTCAGAGATGGGAGAAGGACTAGTCTTTGGGCCTGATATCCTCCGTGAAGCAGAAGAGCAAGTCTGGCTTGTCAGAGAGTGTTTGAAGACTGCCAAGTCAAGACAGAAGAGCTATGCTGACTCACGTCGAAGAGACATGACCTTCTGAGTTGGAGACCATGTCTATCTCCGGGTCACACCTCTCAAGGGAACCCAGCGCTTCCATGTCAATGGAAAGCTCGCACCAAGATACATCGGCCCCTTCAAGATCACTGAACAGAGAGGAGAAGTGGCTTACCAGTTGGAACTGCCACCTGAACTATCCGATGCGCACAACGTATTCCAAGTATCACAACTCTAGAAGTGTCTCCAAGTTCCAGACAAGCCTGATCTTTACAAGGACGTTAATCACAAAGCCATTGACCTTCAGCCTAATTTGACCAACCATGAGAGGCCCATCTGCATTTTGGACGAGGTTGAGCGACGCACTGGAAGCCGCACCATCAAGTACTTCAAGGTCCAGTGGAGCAACCACACTGAAGCAAAAGCAACTTGGGAACGTGAAGACTACCTTAGATCCGAGTTTCTGTAACTCTTTAAAGCCTAGTTTAGGAATCTCGGGGACGAGATTGTTGTAAGGGGGGTAGGTCTGTCACACCCTGCATTTTGTAACATGTCATTTGCATTTACTAAAACATGAAAATTTGGACCAACAAAAACTTTTGCATTATTTGGCTTTTATTTGGAGTTGGTTTTCTCTCTGTGATTTTCATGTGCTCTTTAAAGTCAACTACTCCACTTTATATACTTCATCCCCCTGCCCCAAACTTCTGCCCAATGATCATGCCATGTGTATAGTGCAATATAGTATTTTCTTACAAAAATAAATTGGCCAAAAAGTATTTTCAAAATTTAGTTTTCCAAAAAACCCTGAATTGAGGCTTGCACTACAAGTACTTGATTTAGGCTATGAAAAATATTTCAAAGAGTATATTTGAAACCTAATAGATATAGGATTCCCATAAACCACAAAAATATAATTTTAAAAGTTATTTTCCTATTTTATTTAAAAGCTTTTTCTTAAGGCCAGAAATGGTCTTTAATAGGGAAAAATTATTTTTATTGTTCCAAAAATATTTGACAAAAATCAGGGAAACTCTATGGACATATACTTTCCATATATAAGAGTTTCAACACATGGTTATTTTCAAAATATTGGACAAAACCTCCCAAAACCATTTCTGCCCATTTCAAGGATTTGAAATATTTCTACAGGAAATATTTTCATAAAAATCCAAGAAACTTATAGAAAGTCACATATACATAATATGATGGCATTTCAAAGTTTCAGCTCAATCCAAACTGTTTTGGTTCACAAAAGTGCCCCAAAACCATCTCTGTCCAGATTTAAATTTGAACAACTTTGTACTACCAACTTTCTCTCCTTGACCCCAACTTTTGTGAGCGTGTTCCCATGACCAAATGAAGCCACCACACTAAGTGGTGCATCAAGGGGAAGTGATTTGCTCAGCTAGATCTGTAGAAGTTCATTTCTGCAAATATCTAGGGTTTACAAAAGTTGCATTGGCAAGTTTTCCCAAATGAGCTCAAAATTGGTGGAAGGCCCTAATTATATGTGAAATTTCACTCTGTGGAGTATCATGGCAAATGGAAATCATCTACTTGCCCAAACCAGCATCAAACACCTTCTGCCACTTTACCAAAATCCCATTTTTGGCCTCTTCCACTAATCTCCGTAGGCTCAACTTTCTACCACGACCCCTCCTAGTCCCCCTCTAGCACCTGTGTGCCTTGCTGCCCGAGGAAGCAATGATGAAGGGGGGAGAGCCCCATTTTTCTTCTCTGGACAGTGGAATCCTCCCACTCTCTCAGCCTCCGTCTCTTCCCTCAGCTTTCTAGAGCATCCAAGGCTCTCCCTAGCTTTTGCCCCCGCCCCCTGTAGTTGCCAGACACAAGTGGATGCGTGAGGACGCGGGAAAACCGTGGATGCCGGCCAAAGTCGCGCTCTGGAGCGCCTGGCAGAGCACCTGACCGTTGACGCCGCGTCCCCCGATCGCCTCGAGCCTCCCACGCATGCCAGTCGATGCCCCTCGACGTCCGCTCCACGCCAGCAGGCCGCCCACTTGCTCCTGCGCCCTCCTCTCTCTCCTGGAGCTCGCGCCAGAACGCCGCCCTGCTCGGCCAATGCTCGCGGCGCTCCTGTGGCCCGCCCACAGCTCATCCCGCTCCTCCTCTCTCTCTCCCTGGCACCCTGAACCACTCCCACGAACACCCCCGAGCCCTCCATTTACTCTCTAACGGCCACCCGAGCCGATCCCAT
This sequence comes from Triticum aestivum, assembly GCF_018294505.1. Classification (NCBI taxonomy): domain Eukaryota; kingdom Viridiplantae; phylum Streptophyta; class Magnoliopsida; order Poales; family Poaceae; genus Triticum; species Triticum aestivum. The sequence goes on along the minus strand of NC_057812.1, from coordinate 342,850,796 downwards.
GGACACTCGTAGGCCGCGCCTATGGTGGACCTCGGCCAGCCTATATAAGACGACCCCGAGCCTGTCTCTCACTCCCTGTCGCTCCCCCACACTCCTAATAAACCTCCCGCACCACCCATTTGCCTCCAGAGCCGCATGAGCTCGAGATCGAGCTCGAGCTCCGCCGCCTCGGCTCGTCGGTGTTCGCGTGGTACAGGCCTCCTCTGCCCCCGTTCTCTCTCGATCTGGAATCGCACGGCATCACTGACCCTTTCCCCTCTCTTCCCCACTCCTTTTGCAGCCGGTAACGGCCGGAACCACCGATGCCCGAAGCACCTCCGCCGCGTGACCTTGTCACCGGCAAACCAGTCTGCTCCGGTGACCAACCCCACCTCCACCCAAACGGCGACACGACGCTCAGCCCAGCAGTGCCCTCGCCCGACCCTGCCGTGCCCTGCATCATCGCCGGTGAGCTCGCCGGCCGTCTAGACTCGGGGTTAGGGATGACAGGCGGGCCCCGCCTGTCAGCCTCTCCCCTCCATCGCCTCTCTCTCTCTCACTGACGCTTGGGCCCCGCCCGTCAGGTTTAAACTTGACGCGCGCGCGTGCACCAGTGCGCTAGGCCGCCTCTCAGACTGGGCCTGCTGCGCTGCGGCTGCTCTGGCCCAGTTGCGGAGTGCTCCTTTTCCTTTTTCTTTTTATGCTAGACTTGCAAAAATTCCACAGGATTAAATATTCATCCAAATGCGATAATTCCAGTTCCTAAAATCTTTTAAAAACCCCACCTATTTAATGCTATAACTTTCATACATGCCCAACCAACTTTTCTGTGCTGTTCAAATTTAAATTCAAATTTGAGCAATGAAATCCTTGTTTGAAAATCCATTACTCTATCTCCATAGCTCCAAATCCAGAAATAAGAATTTTCCCCTTCTTAGTTTTAACCCTAGTATTTAACAAAAATGATTTGACATTTTTTGAGCACTTTGGTTTTTCTATTTTATTATTGCCTTATTTTATCGTTATTATTTTACGATGATAGATTGCATTGCTGGCGAAGGAGTTGGACCAGAAGACTTTGAAGACCCAGAGGACTTTGCTGAGCCAGGCAAGCAGCCCTTTGACCATGTCTAAGAAACCCTTTTTATGCATGTCATATAGCACCATATTGTTGATGCAACAGAATCATGATGAGGTGGTAACCACCTTGATGGGTTGCCTCTGTTACTTCCTTGTTGATACTTGCATTATGCATGACCCTACCTTCCTATGAGGGTTATGCCGGTGGGAGTAGATAGGATGCTAAAGTAGTTGCTACGCAAAAAGGGACAGGAATATGCATGTCGATGGGAGCAATATTGTTTTCAAAAGACTTTTCGAATAGCCATGTCCACGGTCAAGGACAGTTGGGTAACCGCTCTTGGGCTACGTCCACTTGTTTACAAACCAGTGTGTGTGGGAAGAACTACTTGGGTCAAGTCAAAGGACTTGATATGGATGAGTTGGGTTGGAGCCCACTCCCTTTATGTTGATATCTGTAACCAGTCCTTATGGTTACTTGAATTCATACGATACATGATTTACCAATTATTGAACATGTCATAACGCAACAAAATTAGCTTTCTGCAAAAATTTACCTACGTCATGCATTGTTGTATCTTGAGCCAAAACATGGGTTGCTTGCGAGTACATTCAAAGTACTCATTGGCTTGGCACTAGTTATTTAATTGGCCAGGCATGGAAGAACAGGAGTCTGATGAAGAGTTCTTTGGAGACGAACATGCGAACTAGGACGTTTCCCAGGTAGAATGCCTGTAGGGTTAAGGTAGATGGCATGGGTTTTACTTATCGATGAAGATTTCCGCTGCTTAAGTTTATTTGGTATTCAGCCCTTGTGGCTTTATCTATGTAAGACTTGACCATAATGGTCTTAATTTGTGTAAGACGATATGTATGGATATAAGACTCTTGTTATTCAGCTTCTGTGTGTTCAGTGAACATTGATCTCTGGGATCACTGTACACGTGCATTCGGTGATCACGACTTATGAGTCGGGGTCCCCACACCCGCTCCAAAATTAGAGCGACGAAGGAGGATCTGAATTAAGCTGCATATATCGTGTTTGGGAAGCCCTTCTTGTTGCAGACTAAGTTCGGAGATCCGAAGTATGCTCCTCTGGACCGGCTATGGAGTTCTGCGGACGTGTACATGGATTTGGCTGCAAGTGTTGTTGATGAGGCCGAGTACTTCAAGGATCAGAAAGGTCCCGAAGTGGAAAAGCTGTTCTCGTCACAGTTCCACGCTCCAGTCCGTCCGCTGCTGTTGAATGAGCGATTGTCCGAGTGGGCCGAGCTCCATAGGTTGTCCGGACTTGCCATGAGGTCCGTTGTGGATCACCTATGGCCGGGAGGGCCAAGGCCGAATAGCTACTTTAGCTTAGTGCAACAATTCCTTGGTGATGTGCCACACATCGATGCTGTAAAGAGATCGATGTGCATAGAGGGTGTGCGGATGGCCTTTGCCCGTGTCAAGACATACTGGGCAGAGATGGAGGCCACCACTATTGTGACACAGGGTTCGGCCGTAGGCCGAGTGGCTGCCGAGCACTACTTTCAAGAAGTTCTTGAAGGCGCTCGTTCGGTAGAGTCTCAGTGCTCGAAGAATGTTATGTTCAAGTGACATGTATTCCCATTGTAAAAACAATGTTTTATTGAATTATCATGGCTGTATTTATACTTTTGCCCGAAAGTACTATGGTGCCTCCTGTGCGGCCATTTATGTATATATGTGTATAACCTGAAAGTTTGCACTCGTCGGCTTCCGCCCCCACGCATATAATGCGGGGGTGTTTGCAAAAGATGCATATCCACACTTGATCCAATGTCTTGGTCCGTTAAGGAGGTGATAGCGTAGCGAACGAGGCAATCAGACTATATTGCTTTAACACTTTCACTTAGCCATAGGAGTTTGACAGTGGGGCTACCATATAGCCCCTGGCACTTCTGCGCTCGTCCGAATACGGGGCACATACGTACATGACCGGGAAACGGTCCTTCATTAATGTGGAAGAATCCCGAAGATTTCGATGAGTCATCGAGTGGTTGACCAGTCTCTCGCTATATCATGATAGTCAGTTTTTGGCTTTCTCTACTGAGGTGCTCATCCGGATGAACTAGGGCACAATCGCAGTAGTTCTCCCAGTGCTACCTTAGCCGATATAACATAACGTAAGGTACCAAAACATGGGAGCCGGGCAAACCCAACATTTGACCAAACACATGATTCGGAGCTGATGCATATAGGGCCAAACTCGCGACGCAGAACACTCCCTAAGGTGTTCGGTCTTTATAACATATACCGGGCTAAACAATGCCCTTAATAAGGAACCCCATGTGTCCAGGTACGTGCAAAATCCTGGCGTGGCCACATGCCAATAACGCCTTCTAGGTTGTGTGGAGTATCCAGAGGATGTGAGCAACAAGAGACAGTAAAAAAGGTTTACACAGGGCCTTGATCTAAAGAGAAACCTTTGGGTGGGTCCCTGCTGCACGTCTGCGCCTATGTCTCTGTTGTGCTGTGTCCTGGACAGGTGTAGCACGATTGTCATCTGCAAAAGGAAAGAGCTTAGGTGAAAGTTGCCATGCAGAAAAAAAGAAGAAGAGTTGGTTATTATCAATGAACTATAAAAATTCAAGAGAAACCAAGTTGAGCCGGGCTAGCCCTGATTACACGCGGGAAGTCCCTGGTATCGTTTTATGACGGTTCGAAAACCAATCTCATGTAAATATGATGGAATGCCGGATTCGTCTAACCGTGTTCGTGGTCTTGACGACCTTCCATTTTTTTTGGTTGGTGAGGCCGTCTAGTTCGCGGCTGTTAGAGCCGCCGCGTCCTCTTCCGTACATAAAAAACGTTCGGTATTTCTGCTAACTGTGATGATGCCACGTGGACCGAGCATCTTGATCTTGAGAAAAGCATAATGCGGTATTGCGTTAAAACGAGCGAAAGCCGCCCTTCTGAGTAGTGCTTGATAATCACTTCGGAATGGAGCGATGTGAAAAGTTAACGTTTCGCTTCGGAAGTTATCGGGAGAACCGAATACCACCTCTAGTAGTAGAGATCCCGTACAATGGGCCTCTTGGCCTGGTATTACTCCCTGGAAGGTAGTATTACTGTGGCTTATTTGTGTTGGGTCTATCCCCATATTGTGGACTGTGTCCTGATATATCAGATTTAGATCACTGCCGCCGTCCATGGGGACCCTTGTGAAATGGTACCCATTTATTATTGGGTCTAACACCAAGGCCGTCAGTCCTTCACGCCGGATATTTGTATCGTGATCCCTACGATCAAAAGTGATCAGGCAGGCCAACCAGGGGTTGAACCTAGGAGTGACGGGCTCTATGGCGCGTGTGCATTGGAATGCGTGATTGCTTCCCCTCTTTGTCACATGGATCACGTTTACTGTTTTAACCTCTTGTGGGAAATTTTTCTGTCCTCCGACGTTTTGGTGGCGAGGTTCATCTTCGTCTTCGCTTGGTGTCTCTTCCCCTTTGTGTTCGGCGTTTAGCTTACCGGTCTGCTTGAAGACCCAACATTCTCTGTGGGTATGATTTGCAGGTTTGTCTGAGGTGCCGTGAATCTGACAGAGTTTGTCAAGAATTTTGTTTAGGCCAGATTGTCCTTCTCTGCTGCCTTTGAAAGGATTTTTCCACTGACCTTGTCGGGAGCCCCTAAATTCGGCGTTTATCGCTGTGTTATCTGGGCTACCTTCTTTATTTGACGCTTGTTTTTGTTGCGTCGTGGTTTACCATTGCCATCCCTGACTTCGGATGTGCTTGGGTCGCTGGTGCTGCTACGGGCCAACCAGCTGTCCTCGCCGGCACAAAAGAGGGTCATGAGGCTTGTTAGGGCTTCCATCGTTCTCGGTTTTTCTTGACCGAGGTGTCTGGCGAGCCATTCGTCTCGGACGCTGTGTTTAAAAGCTGCTAAGGCTTCGGCGTCCGGACAATCGACAATTTGGTTCTTCTTGGTGAGGAACCTGTTCCAAAGTTTTCGGGCGGACTCTCCGGACTGTTGGATTATATGACTTAAATCGTCTGCATCCGGAGGTCTGACATAAGTCCATTGAAAATTGGCCCGAAAAGCGTCCTCGAGCTCCTCCCAACTTCCAATTGAGTTTTCGGGGAGGCTTTTTAGCCAGTGCCGAGCTGGCCCGTTAAGCTTGAGGGGCAAGTATTTAATGGCATGGAGATCTTCTCCATGAGCCATATGAATATGGAGGATGAAGTCCTCTATCCAGACTCCAGGGTCTATTGTTCCGTCATACGCCTCTATGTTCACTGGTTTGAATCCCTCTGGGAATTCGTGATCCAACACCTCATCAGTGAAACATAAGGGGTGTGCGGTGCCCCTGTATTGGGATGCGCCATGGTGTTCGGACGGTTGTAGTATTCGGTGTTGGTTGTGTACCGTAGCGCGCTTCCTAGATCCATAGACAGATCTCGCCGCCCCGGATTTTTGACGCAAGTTCTCACGTAGATCGTGTGTTTACTTATGCGCAACTTTGTTAGCCGCTCTATTGCGTTCGCAGGGTGGTGGATCCGGCCAGTTGGCCGTATCACTGCTGTATGGGCTCTAAGGCCTCATCGTCGAATTCCGATAATAGCTTGCGCTTTGGATAGCTTTTTTTATGGTAACTTCCACCATACTTTGTTACTTCTTTCCACTTGCTGTTGAGCATATCTTTTGCGACCTTGAGCCTTTGCTTCTGTTTCTTCAGGCTCCTCGCTATGGAATAAGCCTTCTGCAGAGGATCTCTTGCTCCAAGTGTGTTTCCGGGATGATGCGTGCATCTTCGTCCGGACTGCTTTCTTCCCTAGACGGATGTGAGCGGCTTAGAGTCCGTGGCCCGAGATGAATCCAGTGGTTCAGCGACACGGCTCTTGTAAGGGGTGAAGTCAGTATCTGGCTCTATCGCCACTGAGAGTGCGGCCTTCATGGTGGGGTCATTCCCTCCACTCTCGGATGGCGAGCTCCGGGTTAACGGCCAGAGTGGTTGCGGATGCGATCTCCCGAACGCTGTCCGACGGCAGAGTTACATCACGCTCGTCGTGATTGTGCGCGTGTCCGGCATGGGTTCGAATCCGTCGAAGATCAAGTCTCCGCGGATGTCGGCCGTGTAGTTCAAGTTTCCAAATCTGACCTGATGGCCAGGGGTGTAGCTTTCGATCTGCTCCAGATGGCCAAGCGAATTGGCCCGCAGTAAGAAGCCGGCGAATACTAAGATCTGTCCGGGGAGGAAAGCCTCACCCTGGACCACGTCGCTAGCGATGATCGAAGGAGCCATCAAGCCTTATAGTGACGACACAGTGGAACTCTCAATGAAAGCACCAATGTCGGTGTCAAAACCAGCGGATCTCGGGTAGGGGGTCCCGAGCTGTGCGTCTAAGGCAGATGGTAACAGGAGGCAGGGGACACGATGTTTACCCAGGTTCGGGCCCTCTTGATGGAGGTAATACCCTACGTCCTGCTTGATTGTTCTTGATGATACGACTATTACAAGAGTTGATCTACCACGAGATCGAAGAGGCTAAGCCCTAGAAGCTAGCCTATGGTATGATTGTATGTTGTCCTACGGACTAAAACCCTCCGGTTTATATAGACACCGGAGGAGGCTAGGGTTACACAAGGTCGGTTACAAAGGAGGGGATATACATATCCGTATTGCCTAGCTTGCCTTCCACACCAAGTAAAGTCCCATCCGGACACGGGACGAAGTCTTCAAACTTGTATCTTCATAGTTCAACAGTCCGGCCAAAGGATATAGTCCGGCTGTCCGGAGACCCCCTAATCCAGGACTCCCTCAGTTTCCCTAGGGGAGGGAGGCGGCCACAGGGGAAACCCTAGATGGGTTTGGGCTCCCCCACCCCTAGGAAACTTGCCCCCCAAGCTGGGAGGGGCGGCTTCCCTAGGGGAGGCGCTCCCACCTCTCCAGGTTACGTGATATGGGGTGGGAGGGGCGCATAGCCCCTTAGTGGGCTGGTGTGCCCCCTCCCCTTGGCCCATAAAGCCCCCCAACGCTTGCCCGGGCCTCCCAAACTCCTTTCGGTCACGCTGATCATCACCTGGTACTCCCAGAACAATTCCGGACTCAAATACCCTTCATTCAATATACCATTGCAGAGTTCCCCGTCATGTCCAAGATCTCATCCGGGACTCCGAACAACCTTTGGTAACAACATACTATTCCTGTTACAACTCTAGCGTCACCGAACCTTAAGTGTGTAGACCCTACAGGTTCGGGAACCATGCAGACATGACCAAGACATCTCTCCGGCAAATAACGAACAACGGGACCTGGATACCCATGCTGGGTCCCACATGTTCCACGATGATCTCATCGGATGAACCACAATGTCGAGGATTCAATCAATCCCGTATACAATTCCCTTTGTCCATCAGTATGTTACTTGCCCGAGATTCGATCGTCGGTATCCCCATACCTCATTCAATCTCGTTACTGGCAAGTCTCTTTACTCATTTTGTAATGCATGATCCCGTGGCCAACTCCTTAGTCACATTGAGATCATTATGATGATGCATTACCGAGTGGGCCCAGAGATAATTCTCCGTCATATGGAGTGACAAATCCCAGTGTCGATTCGTGCCAACCCAACATACACTTCTGGAGATACCTGTAGTGCACCTTTATAGCCACCCAGTTATGTTGTGACGTTTGATACACCCAAAGCACTCCTACGGTACCCGAGAGTTGCACAATCCCATGGTCTAAGGAAATGATACTTGACACTAGAAAAGCTCTAGCAAACGAACTACACGATCTTGTGCTATGCTTAGGACCGGGTCTTGTCCATCACATCATTCTCCTAATGATGTGGTCCCGTTATCAACGACATCCAATGTCCATGGTCAGGAAACCATAACCATCTATTGATCAATGAGCTAGTCTACTAGAGGCTTACTAGGGACATGTTGTGGTCTATGTATTCACACATGTATTACGGTTTCCGGTTAATACAATTATAGCATGAACAATAGACAATTATCATGAAAAAGGAAATATAATAATAACCATTTTATTATTGCCTCTATGGCATATTTCCAACAGATTTCCCTCCCCAAGATGGGAGAGTTGTTGGTGATGATGATTTCCCCCTCTGGGAGGGAAGTTCCCCTGGCGGAATCGCTCTGCTAGAGGGCAAAAGTGCTCCTGCCCAAGTTCTGCCTCGAGACGGCGGTGCTTCATCCCGAAAGTCCTCTCCTTATTTTTTCTAGGTTAAAATTACTTATATACCAGAAGAGGGGCACGGGAGGTGGGCCGAGGAGGGCACAACCCACCAGGGCGCGCCTGGGCTCCCTGGCACACCCAGGTGGGTTGTGTCCACTTGGTGGGGCCCCTCTAGTACTTATTTGGTCCATTATTTCTTATATATTCCATAAAAATCTCCATAAAGTTTTAGCTCATTTGGAGTTGTGAGAATAGGTAGCCTGACGTAGCGTTTTCTGGTCTAGATTTCCAGCTGCTGGAATTCTCCCTCTTTGTGTGAACCTTAGATATTATGAGAGAAAAGGCATTAGAATTACTCCAAAAAGCATTATTATGCATAAAAACAATATAAATAACAGTAGGTAAACATGATGCAAAATGGACGTATCAACTCCCCCAAGCTTAGACCTCGCTTGTCCTCAAGCGAAAATTGAAATCGAAAAACATGTCCACATGCTTAGAGAGAGAGAGAGAGGTGTCGATAAAAACAAAATATAGACATAGAAGCATCATGTACATTATTATAACAACAACAAGCTTTAACATAAAACTTTACCATAGAACTTTTATCATAGACTTCTCATGAATAAGTAACAATTCATCACAACATCGAAGTATAAAGCATAAACTCTAATGAAAACCAACAATCTATGTTCTTAGTCAACTTTGCAACTACAATTCATCATCTTTCCAGGAAGGGTCACGCATCGGAGCCTTTTTGGCAAGTCCACATACTCAACCATCATATAATCTTCTATGATTGCTAACACTCACCGCATACACATGAGCAAAACGTTTCAACCGGATACATAGAAAGATAGGGGCTTATAGTTTCGCCTCCCAACGTACTCAAGGGTGATGTCAACAATAATAACTCATGCTACCCATATCCAACCGGATATATGTGCCTAGATCTTTCCTCACCACATGATGCTTGCCAAAGGAGAAAATAAAAAGGAATAGAGAGAAGAACTTTGACTCTTGCATAAAAGTAAATACATAAAAGTAAAAGATAGGCCCTTCGCAGAGGGAAGCAGAGGTTGCCATGCGCCTATTTGCTGGTATGCTCAATCTCTTAGTGCAAAATAACGTCACATTATATTGCCCCTTGTGGTAGCAACCTTTATTATGCAGTCTCTCGCTTTTATTCTTTGTCATCACAAGTTTGTACAACGCTCAATTTTATCTTACACTAAATGATCTAACACTTTTAGAAGCAATTTTTATTGCCTTATTGCACCGATGACAACTTAGTTTAAGATTCTTACTCAACCCATAGGTAGGTATGGTGGAATCTCAGAATAAGATTTGGGTTTAAGGGTTTTTGGATGCAAAAGTAGTATCTCTACTTAGTGCAGAATTTTTAGCTAGCAAAGATAGGGGCAAGCACCACATGTTAAAGGATATATGACAATATAACTTATTGAAGGAAATATGCCCTAGAGGCAATAATAAAGTTGTTATTTATATTTCCTTATATCATGATAAATGTTTACTATTCATGCTAGAATTGTATTAACCGGAAACTTAGTACATGTGTGAATACATAAACAAACAGTATGTCCCTAGTGTGCCTCTACTAGACTAGCTCATTAATCAAAGATGGTGAAGTTTCCTGACCATAGACATGTGTTGTCATTTGAGGAACAGGATCACATCATTAGAGAATGATGTGATGGACAAGACCCATCCATTAGCTTAGCATAATGATCGTTTAGTTTTATTGCTATTGCTTTCTTCATGACTTATACATGTTCCTCTGACTATGATATTATGCAACTCCTGAATACCGGAGGAGAACCTTGTGTGCTATCAAACATCAAAATGTAACTGGGTGATTATAAAGATGCTCTACAGGTGTCTCCGATGCTGTTTGTTGAGTTGGCATAGATCAAGATTAGGATTTGTCATGCCGTGTATCGGAGAGGTATCTTTGGGCCCTCTCGGTAATGCTCATCACTATAAGCCTTGCAAGCAATGTGACTAATGAGTTAGTTACAGGATGATACATTATGGAACGAGTAAAGAGACTTGGCGGTAACGAGATTGAACTAGGTATGTGGATACCGACGATCGAATCTCGGGCAAGTAATATATCGATGAAAAAGGGAACAACGCATGTTGTTATGCGGTTTGACCAATAAAGATCGTTGTTGAATATGTAGGTGCCAATATGAGCATCTAGGTTCCGCTATTGGTTATTGATTGGAGATGTGTCTCGATCATGTCTACATACTTCTCGAACCCGTAGGGTCCGCACGCTTAACGTTCGATGACGATTTGTATTATGAGTTATGTGATTTGATGACCGAAGTTTGTTCGGAGTCCCAGATAAGATCACAGACATGGTGAGGAGTATCAAAATGGTCGAGACATAAATATTGATATATTGGACGATGTTATTCGGACACAGGATGAGTTCCAAGAGGTACCGGGTAACTATCAGAGTGCCGTAGGGTTATCGGAACCCCCCAGGGGAACTAATGGCCTTCATGGGCCTTAGCGGAGAGAGAAAAGGGACACAAGGGGCTGGCCGCGCGCCCCCCCTTGGCAGTCCGAATTGGACTAGGGGAAGGGGGCGGCACCCCTTTCCTTCCCCTCTCCCTCTCCCTTCCTTCTTCCCCCTTCCACCAAGTGGAATCCTACTAGGACTTGGAGTCCTAGTAGGACTCCTCTCTCCGTCACGCCCAACAGGGGCCGGCCGGCATTTCCGTCTCCTCCTTTATATATGGAGGCAGGGGGCACCCTAGAACACACAAGATCAATTGTCTTAGCCGTGTGTGGTGCCCCCCTCCACAGTTTACCACCTCGGTCATATCGTCATAGTGCTTAGGCGAAGCCCTGCGCCGCTAACTTCATCATCACCGTCGCCACGCCATCGTGCTAACGGAACTCTCCCTCGTCCTCAACTGGATCAAGAGCTCGAGGGACGTCATCAAGCTGAACGTGTGCTGAACACGGAGGTGCCGTATGTTTGGTGCTAGGATCAGTTGGATCGCGAAGACATTCGACTACATCAACGACGTTACTAAACGCTTCTGCTTTCGGTCTATGAGGGTACATGGACACACTCTCCCCTCTTGTTGCTATGCATCACCAAGATAGATCTTGCGTGATCGTAGGATTTTTTTTGAAATAATGCGTTCCCCAATAGTGGCATCCGAGCCAGGTCTATGCGTAGATGTTATATGCACGAGTAGAACACAAAGAGTTGTGGTCTATAATAGTCATACTGCTTACCACCAATGTCTTACTTTGATTAGGAGGTATTGTTGGATGAAGTGGCCCAGACCGACATTACATGACTGGGTTCATGAGACTGCTTCTACCGACGTGCTTCGCACACAGGTGGCTAGCGGGTGTCTGTTTCTCCAACTTTAGTTGAATCAAGTTTGACTACGGCCGGTCCTTGTTGAAGGTTAAAACAACACACTTGATGAAAAATCGTTGTGGTTTTGATGCGTAGGTAAGAATGATTCTTGCTAGAAGCCCGTAGAAGCCACGTAAAACTTGCAACAACAAAGTAGAGGACGTCTAACTTGTTTTTGCAGGGCATGTTGTGATGTGATATGGTCAAGACGTGATGAGATATAAATTGTTGTATGAGATGATCATGTTTTGTAAAAGTTATCGGCAACTGGCAGGAGCCTTATGGTTGTCGCTTTATTATATGAAATGCAATCGCCATGTAATTGCTTTAATTTATCACTAAGCGGTAGCGATAGTCGTAGAAGCAATAGTTGGCGAGACGACAATGATGCTACGATGGAGATCAAGGTGTCAAGTCGATGATGATGGAGATCATGACAGTGCTTTGGAGATGGGAGAAAAGGCACAAGATGGTGATGGCCATATCATGTCACATATTTTGATTGCATGTGATGTTTATCCTTTATGCATCTTATTTTGCTTAGTATGGCAGTAGCATTATAAGATGACCCCTCACTAAATTTCAAGGTATAAATGTTCTCCCTGAGTATGCACCATTGCTATAGTTCGTCGTCCCGAGACACCACGTGATGATCGGGTGTGATAAGCTCTACGTTCACATACAATGGGTGCAAGCCAGTTTTGCACGTGCAGAATACTCGAGTTAAACTTGACGAGCCTAGCATATGCAGATATGGCCTCGGAACACTGAGACCGAAAGGCCGAACGTGAATCATATAGTAGATATGATCAACATAGTGATGTTCACCATTGAAAACTACTCCGTCTCACGTGATGATCGGACATGGTTTAGTTGATATGGATCACGTGATAATTTAGATGACTAGAGGGATGTCTATCTAAGTGGGTGTTCTTAAGTAATATGATTAATTGAACTTCAATTTATAATGAACTTAGTACCTAATAGTATTTGCATGTCTATCTTGTTGTATATCAATGGCCCGTGCTATCGTTCCCTTAAATTTTAATGCGTTCCTAGAGAAAGCTAAGTTGAAAGATGAGGGTAGCAACTACACAGACTGGGTCTGTAACTTGAGGATTATCCTCATTGCTGCACAGAAGAATTACGTCCTAGAAGCACCGCTAGGTGCAAGACCCACTGCAGGAGCAACGCCGGACGTTGTGAATGTCTGGCAGAGCAAAGCTGATGACTACTCGATAGTTCAGTGTGCCATGCTTTACGGCTTAGAATCGGGACTTCAAAGATGTTTTGAACGTCATGGAGCATATGAGATGTTCTAGGAGTTGAAGTTAATATTTCAAGAAAATGCCCGAGTTGAGAGATATGAAGTCTCCAATAAGTTCTATAGCTGCAAGATGGAGGAGAATAGTTCTGTCAGTGAACATATACTTAGAATGTCTGGGTACCACAACCACTTGACTCAACTGGGATTTAATCTTCCTAATGATAGTGTCATTGAAAGAGTTCTTCAATCATTACCAGCAAGCTACAAAAGCTTCATGATGAACTATAATAATATGCAAGGGATGGATAAGACAATTCCTGAGCTGTTTGTGATGCTAAAGGCTGCGGAGGTAGAAATCAAGAAGGAGCATCAAGTGTTGATGGTTAATGAGACCGCTAGTTTCAAGAAAAAGGGCAAAGGGAAGAAGGGGAACTTCAAGAAGAACAGCAAGCAAGTTGCTACTCAAGTGAAGAATCCCAAGTCTGGACCTAAGCCTGAGACTGAGTGCTTCTACTACAAAGGGACTGGTCACTAGAAGCCGAACTGCCCCAAGTATTTGGTGGATAAGAAGGATGGCAAAGTGAAAGGTATATTTGATATACATGTTATTGATGTGTACCTTACTAATGCTCATAGTAGCGCCTGGGTATTTGATACTGGTTCTGTTGCTCATATTTGCAAGTCGAAACAGGGGCTACTGATCAAATTAAGATTGGCTAAGGACGAGGTGACGATGCGCGTGGGAAATGGTTCCAAAGTCGATGTGATCGCCGTCGGCACGCTACCTCTACATCTACCGTCGGTTTAGTTTTAGACCTACATAATTGTTATTTGGTGCCAGCGTTGAGCATGAACATTATATCTGGATATTGTTTGATGCGAGATGGTTATTCATTTAAATCAGAGAATAATGGTTGTTCTATTTATATGAGTAATATCTTTTATGGTCATGCACCCTTGATGAGTGGTCTATTTGTGTTTAATCTCGATTGTAGTGACACACATATTCATAATATTGAATCCAAAAGATGCAAGGTTAATAATGATAGTGCAACTTATTTGTGGCACTGCCGTTTAGGTCATATTGGTCTAATGCGCATGAAGAAACTCCATGCTGATGGGCTTTTGGAATCACTCGATGCTTGTGAACAATGCCTCATGGGCAAGAAGACTCTGACTCCGTTTTCCGGAACAATGGAGCGAGCAACTGACTTATTGGAAATAATACATACTGCAGTATGCGGTCTGATGAGTGTTGAGGCTCACGGCGGGTATCGTTATTTTCTGACTTTCACAGATGATTTGAGCAGATATGGGTATATCTACTTGATGAAACATAAGTCTGAAACATTTGAAAAGTTCAAAGAATTTCAGAGTGAAGTGGAAAATCATCATAACAAGAAAATAAAGTTTCTATCATTTTATCATGGAGGTGAATATTTGATTTATGAGTTTTGTCTTCATTTGAAACAATGTGGATAGTTTCGCAACTCATGCCACCTGGAACAACTCAACGTAATGGTCTGTCCGAACATCGTAACCATACTTTATTAGATATGGTGCGATCTATGATGTCTCTTACAGATTTATCGCTATCATTTTGGGGTTATGCTTTACAGACAGCTGCGTTCACGTTAAATAGGGCACCATCTAAATCCGTTGAGACAACACCATATGAACTGTGGTTTGACAAGAAACCTAAGCTGTCGTCTCTTAAAGTTTGGGGCTGCAATGCTTATGTGAAAAAGCTTCAACCTAATAAGCTCGAACCCAAATCGGAGAAATGTGTCTTCATAGGATACCCAAAGGAGACTGTTGGGTACACCTTCTATCACAGATCCGAAGGCAAGACATTCATTGCTAAGAATGGATTCTTTCTAGAGATGGAGTTTCTCTCAAAATAAGTGAGTGGGAGGAAAGTATAACTTGATGAGGTAATTGTACCTTCTCCCTTATTGGAAAGTAGTTCATCACAGAAATCAGTTCCAGTGATTCCTACAACAATCAGTGAGGAACTTAATGATGATGATCATGAAACTTCTGATCAAGTTACTACCAAACCTTGTAGGTCAACCAGAGTACGATCCGCACCAGAGTGGTATGGTAATCCTGTTCTAGAGGTCATGTTACTTGGCCATGACGAACCTACGAACTATGAGGAAGTGATGATGAGCCCAGATTCCACGAAATGGCTTGAGGCCATGAAATCTGAGATGGGATCCATGTATGAAAACAAAGTGTGGACTTTGGTTCACTTGCCCAATGATCGGCAAGCCATAGAGAATAAATGGATCTTCAAGAAGAAGACTGACGCTAACGGTAATGTTACTGTCTACAAAGCTCGACTTGTTGCGAAAGGTTTTCGACAAGTTCAAGGAGTTGACTACAATGAGATATTCTCACCTGTAGCGATGCTTAAGTATGTTCGAATCATGTTAGAAATTGCCGCATTTTATGATTATGAAATTTGACAAATGGATGTCAAAACTGCATTCCTTAATGGATAACTTAAAGAAGAGTTGTATATGATGCAACCAGAAGGTTTTGTCGATCCAAAAGGTACTAACAAAGTGTGCAAGATCCATCGATCCATTTATGGATTGGTGCAAGCCTCTTGGAGTTGGAATATACGCTTTGATAGTGTGATCAAAGCATATGGTTTTATACAGACTTTTGGAGAAGCCTGTATTAACAAGAAAGTGAGTGGGAGCTCTGTAGCATTTCTAATATTGTGGATGACGTATTATTGATTGGAAATAATACATAATTTCTGGATAGCATAAAAGGATACTTGAATAAGAATTTTTCAATGAAAGACCTCGGCGAAGCTGCTTATATATTGGGTATGAATATCTATAGAGATAGATCAAGATGCTTAATTGGACTTTCACAAAGCACATACCTTGATAATGTTTTGAAGAAGTTCCAAATGGATCAGTCAAAGAAAGGGTTCTTGCCTGTATTACAAGGTGTGAAGTTGAGTCAGACTCAATGCCTGACCACTGCAGAAGATAGAGATAAAATGAAAGTCATTCCCTATGCCTCAACCATAGGTTCTATCATGTATGCAATGCTGTGTACCAGACCTGATGTGTGCCTTGCTATAAGTTTAGCAGGGAGGTACCAAAGTAATCCAGGAGTGGATCACTAGACAACGGTCAAGAACATCCTGAAATACCTGAAAAAGACTAAGGATATGTTTCTTGTTTATGGAGGTGACAAAGAGCTCGTCGTAAATGGTTACGTCGATGTAAGCTTTGACACTGATCTGGACGACTCTAAGTCACAAATTGGATACATATTTATATTAAATGGTGGAGCTGTCAGTTGGTGCAGTTCCAAACAGAGCGTCGTGGCAGGATCTGTCGGGGTATGTGGTCCCGGCAAACCCTTAAGGTTAGAACACTGGGGTGCGCGCGGAGTTTGTCCCTCCAACCAATCTACGCCCTAGTTCGTTAGGATCTCGCAGACGAACTCGACGAACTCACAACACAGAAGGACACGGGGTTTATACTGGTTCGGGCCACCATTGTGGTGTAATACCCTACTCCACTGTGGTGGTGCTGGATTGCCTCTTGGGCTGATGATGAACAATACAAAGGAAGAATGGCCTCCCGAGGTTGAGGCGTTCTTGTGCTCGGCGAGCTTGTGTGTGTGGGGGTGGTCTCTCTCAAGCTAAGATGAGATCCTCCTCTCCCTTCCTCTAAGATGAGATCGTCCTCTCCACTGTGGTGGCTAGTCCTATTTATTGAGGCCCTGGTCCCCTTCCCAAATATCGATCGGGAAGGGAGCCAACAATGGCGGCCTAATTTGAAGGGGGGCAGCTAGTACAAGCTATCCTGACAAAAGTAGTCTTCGCCTGCACAAAGTTCTGGAGGTGACGCTGTTCTGGGCTCCACGGTGACCTCCGTCTTGCAGTCCATGGTCTTGGTCTTGTTGCACCGAAATGGCAACCTTTGCTTGAGGTCTCGGTACTCCACGGCTGCGCTTGCCCCCTTTGCACCAAAGAGGAAACAAGGACGTTGTGCACGCTGGCGCCCGCCTGGTGTCGATCGTCATGGCTCACGTCACGAGAACTTCGTGAGGTTCGCCTTTCCTTGATATCTCCACTTCTCGTGAGCCTGCCTAGCTAGGACACTCCAGAGGAGGTCTTGCGTCGTCCGCCTCGCGAGGCTTGGCCCCTCGCAAGGGTCTTGGGTGCTTCGTTGGTGAAGAAGGGCCATACGTCCTGCTGGCTTAGCCACGCCGCGGGCCGCAGGCAGGCAAGTCTAGGGACCCCCTTTTCCAGAACACCGACAGTAGCCCCCGGGCCCAAGGTGCGCGCGGGCTTGGCTTCACGGCGAAGCCAAGGGTCAAGCTCGAAGCGCCGCGGGCCCCAAAAGCCTGCGACCTCGATTAACGCGTGGCAGTTGATTGGACGTGGTGTCTCACTTCCCCATGCTGCTTCGGCGACTGCATGACTTGACAAGTCTCTGCGACATGCAAGGGAAACCATCATTACCTATGATCGTGGGAGACGCCGGTTGGCCTTCTCTTGCTATAAATGGGGAGGGGGACGGAGCCCTCGTTGCCCATCTCTTCCTTTCTTGCTTCCTCATTCTCGCTCCACTGCTTGCTCCAATGACGCCCATCAGAAGATTCTCCGCCGAGGAGAAGGGGAAAGCCCCCTGAGATGCCTCGGAGCCGCTCCCGCCGAAGAAGAGGTCGATCCATCATCGTGATGAGGCGGCGATGCAGGTGGTGGCGAGGCCTTTGTGCGAGCGGACTCCACCGAGGTACCCACTACCCATGTACGCCCAAGCCATAGGCTCGGGAGGACGAAGTGGCGAGCAGCATCATCCACACCGCACCCGAGGTCGCCGCGCCTCGGCGATGCGGGCCGTCCACGCGGCGGACTCCTCGCGCGAGCTGGTGCTGTGGACGCCGACGCCTCAGAACTCCTGGATCCGTTTCCCATGGTTCTTCTCCGACGTGAGGCCGCCAAGGGGGCCTCTCGAGTTCTGGCTGCAGCATGCCGATTCTGGCGCTCTGGCGATCAGAGCGAAGATCTAAGCGGTCCCCATTGGCAAAATCTTCATGACTCGCGGCTGGGGCGAGATTGCACGGATATGTCGTGCGAGGGGTGCCCTCGCGATCCACTTCAAGTACGATGACACCTCCATGCTTCTCTTCAAGGTCTTCGACACCGACGGCCGCTGCCTAGAGTGCTACTCCGGAGAAGAGCGCGCGGCTGATGCGCGCTCTGCCCGCGACTACTCCAGCAGCAGCAGCCTTTGGGAGTCCAGCAGTTCTCCTGAGCTCTACGAGACTCCGGAGACGAGCGGCGAAAGCTACGTCCCCCTGAGCTCTCGCCGTGCATGGGGCAAGGCTACGGCGTCCGGCCGCCGCCGCCGCTGATCTAGATGGGGTTGGCGCTGGCCTCCCGTGGCCCACTGTTGATGACGGCGTCTGCCACGGGAGGATGTAGATAGGATCCCCCTTAGCATCAACTTTTGTTTCCTGCAAAGAATCATGAACCACCCCGTGGGGGCATATAAGGATCCGCAATGCCTTTGTACCTATTTCCCTGGTTGTCAAGATTTGGCGAACGCGCGTCCCGTTAAGGCTCGGCCTCCCCTTTCTTTCCTCGCGATAGCTTGTTGCTCTACGTTGATAGGTCCTGGTCCCAAGGCGGCTACAGCTGTCGCTAGTATGCCAGCTCGCGATGCCGTGGTCAAGGCCAGGAGGTGCGCGGCCTGAGGTCCAGTAAGAGCCCCTGAGGCGCGATGCTCAGGAGGTCCCCCTTAGTGCCGAAGCGGCCATGGCAAGGAAAGGAAGGAAGATGACTTGGCCGCAACGGGGTTGCGGCATGGTGCGAGCGACTATTAGGCCCAAATATTTTGCTGATCTGAGGGCGAGACTTATCTTGATGACTTCTCGGCGATTCCTGATGTAGCGCTAGGGCTGCGTGCCAACTTACGCGACATAGCTAGGCCGGCCCGTGCGAGTTTTCCTTCTCCCGAGCTCCTCTTAATGCTCTACGTCCTCTGGTCCCGACCCTCGAGCGAGCTCAGCCGCCGCTGGTATGCCAGGTCGCGATGCCGTGGTCAAGGCCAGGGGGTGAGGGCTGGAGAGCCAGTAAGAGCTCCTGAGCCGCGATGCTCAGGAGCCCCCCTTTTAACGCGCAAGCGAGTCGCGCGAGAGGAAAGGAGACTCGCGGTGCCGCCTGCTATCCTTCCCGCGGGGTTCCTATGAACAGGCATAAGGAGAAACATGGTTTGCCGTTACTGCCGCCTGCCTGCCGCTGGTTGGTCCGGATGAAGTGAAGGCACTGAGGGCCTGATGAGCTGACGTGCACGGCGCATGCCGCGAGCTAGAGCTCGACCACTCAGATTTGTCGGTCGTGGAAGGGACGGACCCATGCACCAGCGTCGTGCCTGTGTAGGGGCCCCGAGGGAGGTGATGATTGAGCAGGTGATAGCAGTTGGCAGGTTAAGCAGATTGTCTGGGATAAATGAAGGAAGGTACATGCCACTGGGTCTGGCCCGAGCGGCGTGGGGATGATGCAGCCCGAGGGGCGCCCCCAGTGAGGTAAACTTAAAAACATAAGCAGAAGGGATACATGCCACAGGGACGGACCCACGTGGCATGGGAATAGTGCAGCCCGAGGGGCACTCCCAGCTTAAACGAACTTGGAAGATGTCACCTGAGTCTGTAGACGAAGTAGAGCTGGTGCAGCTGAAGGCACTCATCGAAGGAACGACTCCTCATGAGCCACCGGGACCCTGAGCCTCGGGCGGCTCTGGGAGCTCAGGAGGTTCCCTAAATGCCATCGCTATCTCCTCCAGAACGGCGTGGAACCTGGCCTCCTAAGCCGCTAGGACTTGCCGCACATTGCGCTGATGGGCCGATGCCGTGCTCGGCAAGCCGAAGGGCATGCGAATGAAGCTCTGTGGTGGACCCTCACAGCGTCCCGCGCGTGATGGCCAGAAGTGTTCCTGAGATACGACCCTGTTGAGCCCTGGGATGTCGACGCAGGCGCGCAGCTCAGCACCCTCGCCTGGGTGGTGAGCCACACTCTGTGAACGGCTGTCGCCACGCATGGCTCTTGCGTCTTGTATCTCCTGGGTGGTCTTGGTGATGAACTCATGGGTGGTGGGCATTTATTGCCCCATGTTCTCCTGTGGAACACGTGCCATGAAGCACGCTTCCAAGTGGTGCCAAAGCGTCTCCCTCGTGAGATTGGCAAGGTCGGAGGCCCTCCATAAGAGAGCCCCCGAGCCCTGCCTGAGGAGGGCGTCGGGCGCACTTTCCTACGCGGTGGAGGGAGGCACCCCTGGAGTGGGCGCCGATCCTGACGAGGCTCCTGATGCGACGCCATCTTCTTGGGGTCGTGCACAGCGCGGTAGCTTCTTCTTGGGGATGGTCTCCGGGGGGCCTTCACTTCTGCTGTCAGGGTTGTCGATTACCGCGGCTTGGAAGGCGCGCTCGAGGGAGCACACCGCATCCCTTTCTTCACATGGGACCGTGATGACCCCCCCGCTTCCTGGCATCTTGAGAATATTGTAACCATGGTGAGTGACTGCCATGAACTTGGCCAGGGCTGGATACCCGAGGATGGCATTGTACGACAGGCGGATGTCCGGGACGTCGAAGTCGATGAGCTCGGTGCGGTAATTCCTACGCTCCCCGAAGGTGACAGGCAGGCGGACTTGGCCTATTGGTGTGGTGGAACCGCCAGTCACTCCTGAGAAAGGCTTGGTTGGCTGGAGCTGCTCATAGGGCACTTGGAGGCCGTCAAATGTGTCGGCGGATAGGACGTTGAGCCCTGCGCTGCCGTCGATGAGAGTCTTGGTGACTTGCACATTGCTGATGACTGGGGAGCACAGCATAGGGAGTGTGCCAGCGGTGGCTGCGCACTTGAGCTGGTCGACCGAGCTGAAGGTGATGGCGCATTGGGACCACTGGAGCGGGCGCGTGGCCTCGAGCTTGGGGAGCGCCGCGTTTACTTCGCGAGCGAACTTTTTGAAGATGCGCTGAGAGCCTGGGGCTTGAGCGCCGCCCAGGATGCAAGCAACCGTGCGTGGCTCCTGGAAGCCCCCAGCCCCCTCGTCCTGGTGGCGGTCGTCGTTCCTCCTTGGCGGTGGTAACGGGGGAAGACCAGCATTGCCCTGGGGGAGATCCTCACGAGGCGAGTCCCTCTAGGCACCCTCGCGAGGTTGGTCCTGCTAGCGGTCCTCATGAGGCCGGTCACGCCACTCCTTGCGCGGGCCACGGTCGTCCCAGCATCCGCCTCCGCGTCCTCCTCCGCGGTCGTAGCCCCGGTCGTTGCGCTCTGGGCATCGGCCAAAGTGTCCTTCCCGAATGGCTCTGAGCTCTTGACAGTCGCTGGTGTTGTGGGCGTTCAGGTTGTAGAAGGCACAGAATGGGCGGCCGTTCTTGGATGACTCGGGCTGATCCCTGCCTCGCTTGGTGTCGGGCTCTGCTGCGAGCACTACTGCCTCTTTACGCTTCACATCCTTGGCCTTGGCCTTCTTTTCCTCCACTCCTGTAGCTGGCAGCTCGAGGAGAGAGAGGCGCCCCTCCTCAGCTCTTGCGCACTTGGTCGCCAGGTTGAACAGCTCCTGAGATGTGCAAATATCCTCATGGATAGCCAGCTCTTCCTTCATCTTGACGTTGCAGACGCCCTCGGAAAATGCAGAGATGATGGCCTCGTCCGTGACCTTGGGGATCTTGAGGCGGGTGCTGTTGAAGTGCTGGATGTACTTCTGGAGGGTCTCTCCTGGCTGTTGCTTGATACGGTGTAGGTCGCCCGCGACCTGTGGGCGGTCACGAGTGCCCCGGAAGTTGGCGACGAAGCGATCGCGCATCTTGTCCCAAGAGGAGATTGAGCCGTGCTGCAGGTTGAGGAGCCAGGAGCGGGTCCCATCCTTGAGAGCCATGGGAAACCAGTTCACCATGACTTTTTCGTCGCCGTTGGCCTCTTCGATGCTCAACTCATAGAGCTGCAGGAACTCCGCGGGGTCGGCGGTGCCGCCGTACCGAGGAGGCAGATCTGGCTTGAACTTGCCTGGCTAGGCAACGCTATGCAGCTCAGGGGTGAAGGCGCGGCAGCCTGCCATGGTTGCCGGGGCCCACTTCGGGGGCAGAGCTTGGTCTTGGCGAGGTGGCGCAGGGAGCACTGGTGCAGCTTCTCGCGGCCGCGGGATTTCTTGGCAGCTCCTTTCTTCATGCGCGGGCACCGGGCGCGGTGGATCACGCTGCGGAGGCGCGTGCCTTAGCGCCAAGGCACCGTCTTGGGGTCGAGGCGGTGGAGGCACACCATGAGTCCCGTCGCCCGCGGCCTGCTGAGGGGGAGGCAGAGAGTGGGACGGCGCCAGAGAGCCCCCCGCGGCACGGACGAGCTCGGCGACGCGGTCGAGCCACTCCTCATAGACGTCGTCGACGGGGCGGTAACGCAGGAGCTCATTCGCCCCGATGAGCGCGGCCCATGCCTCCATGGGAGCGCGGTGCGCATGAGACGAAGAGCCAACATGGGTGCGCGATGGAGTAGCGGTGCGGCCGTCCTGCCACACCCAAGGATGTTGTGAGGACGCCTGCTGCTCGTTTCCCACCGGGCCGGTGGCAGCGTTGGCGGCGGGGGACGGAGAACGACGAGGCGGCCCGCCGACCGGAGCCGTCTGAGCGACGCGGGCGGCGAGGGCGGCCCGACACTCAGCTCGAGCGTGGCGAGCGTCCGACATGGAGACGATGGAGCAACGGAGCGACGAACTGATGGAAGGGAAGCTACGGTGCACCCCTACCTGGCGCGCCAAATGTTGGGGTATGGGGTCCTGAGAAACCCTTAAGGTTCGAACACTGGGGTGCGTGCGAAGTCTGTCCCTCCAACCAATCTTCGGCCTAGCTCGTTAGGATCTCGCGATGAACTCGACGAACTCACAACACAGAAAGACACGGGGTTTATACTGGTTCGGGCCACCATTGTGGTGTAATACCCTACTCCAGTGTGGTGGTGCTGGATTGCCTCTTGGGCTGATGATGAACAATACAAAGGAAGAATGGCCTCCCGAGGTTGAGGCGTTCTTGCGCTCGGCGAGCTTGTGTGTGGGGGGGTGGTCTCTCTGAAGCTAAGATTAGATCCTCCTCTCCCTTCCTCTAAGATGAGATCCTCCTCTCCACTTTGGTGGCTAGTCCTATTTATAGAGGCCCTGGTCCTGTTCCCAAATATCGAGCGGGAAGGGAGCCAACAATGGCGGGCTAATTTGAAGGGGGACAGCTAGTACAAGCTATCCTGACAAAAGTAGTCTTTGCCTGCACAAAGTTCTGGTGGTGACGCTGTTCTGGGCTCCACGGTGACCTCAGTCTTGCAGTCCATGGTCTTGGTCTTGTTTCACCGAAATGGCAACCTTTGCCTGAGGCCTCGGTACTCCGCGGCTGCGCTTTCCCCCTTTGCACCAAAGAGGAAACAAGGATGCTGTGTGCGTTGGCGCCCGCCTGGCGCCCGCCTGGTGTCGATCATCACGGCTCACGTCACGAGAACCTCATGAGGTTCGCCTCGCCTTGATATCTCCGCTCCTCGTGAGCCTTCCTAGCTAGGCCACTCCAGAGGAGGTCTTGCATCGTCCGCCTTGCGAGGCTTGGCCCCTTGCGAGGGTCTTGGGTGCTTCATTGGTGAAGAAGGGCCGTACGGCCTGCTCGCTTAGCCACGCCACGCCCCGTTCCCAGAACGCCGACAGGATCTGCGTGTGAAGCAGAGTACATAGCTGCTTCGGAAGTAGCAAATGAAGGAGTCTGGATGAAGGAGTTCATATCCAATCTAGGTGTAATACCTAGTGCATCGGGTCCAATGAAAATCTTTTGTGACAATACTAGAGCAATTGTCTTGGCGAAGGAATCCAGGTTTCACAAGAGAACCAAACACATCAAGAGACGTTTCAATTCCATCCGGGATAAAGTCAAGGAGGGAGACATAGAGATTTTCCAAGATACATACGGATCTGAATGTTGCAGACCCGTTGAGTAAGCCTCTCTCACGAGCAAAACATGATCAGCACCAAGACTCCATGGGTGTTAGAATCATTACTATGTAATCTAGATTATTGACTCTAATGCAAGTGGGAGACTGAAGGAAATATGCCCTAGAGGCAATAATAAATTTGTTATCTATATTTCCTTATATCATGATAAATGTTTATTATTCATGCTAGAATTGCATTAACCGGAAACTTAGTACATGTGTGAATACATGAACAAACAGTATGTCCCTAGTGTGCCTCTACTAGACTAGCTCGTTAATTAAAAATTGTGAAGTTTCCTCACCATAGACATGTGTTGTCATTTGATGAATGGGATCACATCATTATAGAATGATGTGATGGACAAGACCCATCTGTTAGCTTAGCATAATGATCGTTTAGTTTTATTGCTATTGCTTTCTTCATGACTTATACATGTTCCTCTGACTATGAGATTATGCAACTCCTGAATACCGGAGGAACACCTTGTGTGCTATCAAACGTCACAATGTAACTAGGTGATTATAAAGATGCTCTAAGGTGTGTCCGATGGTGTTTGTTGAGTTGGCATAGATCGAGATTAGGATTTGTCACTCCGTGTATCGGAGAGGTATCTCTGGGCCCTCTCGGTAATGCTCATCACTATAAGCCTTGCAAGCAATGTGACTAATGAGTTAGTTACGGGATGATACATTACGAAATGAGTAAAGGGACTTGCCGATAACGAGATTGAACTAGGTATGTGGATACCGACGATCGAATCTTGGGGAAGTAACATACCGATGACAAAGGGAACAACGTATAATATGTAGGAGCCAATATGAGCATCCAGGTTCCACTATTGTTTATTGACCGAAGATGTGTCTCGATCATGTCTACATAGTGTTGGAAATATGCCCTAGAGGCAATAATAAAAGTATTATTATATTTCTATGTTCATGATAATTGTCTTTTATTCATGCTATAACTGTATTATCCGGAAATCGTAATACACGTGTGAATACAAAGACCACAATATGTCCCTAGTGAGCCTCTAGTTGACTAGCTCGTTGTGATCAACAGATAGTCATGGTTTCCTGGCTATGGACCTTGGATGTCGTTGATAACGGGATCACATCATTAGGAGAATGATGTGATGGACAAGACCCAATCCTAAGCATAGCACAAAGATCGTGTAGTTCGTTTGCTAGAGCTTTGCCAATGTCAAGTATCTCTTCCTTTGACCATGAGAGCGTGTAACTCCTGGATACCGTAGGAGTGCTTTGGGTGTATCAAACGTCACAACGTAACTGGGTGACTATAAAGATGCACTACAGGTATCTCCGAAAGTATCTATTGTTTTATGCGGATCGAGACTGGGATTTGTCACTCCGTATGACGGAGAGGTATCTCTGGGCCCACTCGGTAATGCATCATCATGAGCTCAAGGTGACCAAGGTGTTGGCCACGGGATCATGCATTACGGTACGAGTAAAGTGACTTGCCGGTAACGAGACTGAACAAGGTATTGGGATACCGACGATCGAGTCTCGGGCAAGTAACGTACCAATTGACAAAGGGAATTGTATACAGGGTTTGATCGAATCCTCGACATCGTGGTTCAACCGATGAAATCATCGAGGAGCATGTGGGAGCCAACATGGGTATCCAGACCCCGCTGTTGGTTATTGCCCGAGAGTGGTCTCGGTCATGTCTGCATGTCTCCCGAGCCCGTAGGGTCTACACACTTAAGGTTCGGTGATGCTAGGGTTGTTAGGAAGACTAGTATGTGACTACCGAATGTTGTTCGGAGTCCCGGATGAGATCCCGGACATCACGAGGAGTTCCGGAATGGTCCGGAGGTAAAGTTTTCTATATGGGAAGTTGTTAAACGGGCACCGGAAAGTTTCGGGGTCATACCGGTATTGTACCGGGACCACCGGAAGGATTCCGGGGGTCCACCGGGAGGGGCCACCCCTCCCGGGGGGCCACTTGGGCTGCGTGGGGATAGCAGCCAGCCCCTAGTGGGCTTGGCGCGCCCCCTCCTTGGGCGCATGCACCTAGGGGTGGGGGGGGGGAACCCTAAAGGGGGCGCACCCCCCTTGCTTGGGGGGCAAGCCCCCCACCCCTTGGCCGCCGCCCCCCCCTATGGTTTTCCCTAGAGGGACGGCCCCCCTTGCCCTTTCCCCTATATATAGAGGGGTGAGGGGAGGGCCGCAACACACCATAACTCAAGGCGCAGCCCCTCCCCTCCCCAACACATCTCCTCCTCCGTACGTGCTTGGCGAAGCCCTGTCGGAATACTGCCGCGTCAACTGCACCACGCCGTCGTGCTGCCGTTGGAGCTGCCTTCCTCAACCTCTCCTTCCTCCTTGCTGGATCAAGACGGAGGAGACGTCTCCCGTCCCGTACGTGTGTTGAACGCGGAGGTGCTGTCCATTCAGCACTAGGACATCGGTGATCCGAATCACGTTCGAGTACGACTCCATCATCACCATCTCCTTGGCAAGCTTTCGCTCGTGATCTACAAGTGGTATGTAGATGAAAACTCTCTCCCTTGACTCGTTGCTTAGATGAACTCATAGATGGATCTTGGTGAAACCGTAGGAAATTTTTTAATTTTCTGCAACGTTCCGCAACAGTGGCATCATGAGCTAGGTCTATGCGTAGTTCTCTTTGCACGAGTAGAACACAATTTTGTTGTGGGCGTGGATCTTGTCAACTTGCTTGCCTCTACTAGTCTTTTCTTGCTTCAGCGGTATTGTGGGATGAAGCGGCCCGCACCAACCTTACACGTACGCTTACGTGAGACCGGTTCCACCGATTAACATGCACTAGTTGCATAAGGTGGCTGGCGGGTGTCTGTCTCTCCCACTTTAGTTGGAGCGGATTCGATGAAAAGGGCCCTTATGAAGGGTAAATAGAAGTTGACAAAATCACGTTGTGGTTATTCGTAGGTAAGAAAACGTTCTTGCTAGAACCCAATTGCAGCCACGTAAAAGATGCAACAACAATTAGAGGACGTCTAACTTGTTTTTGCAGCGATTGATCATGTGATGTGATATGGCCAGAAGTTGTGATGAATGATGAATTGTGATGTATGAGATCATGTTCTTGTAATAGGATTCACGACTTGCATGTCGATGAGTATGACAACCGGCAGGAGCCATAGGAGTTGTCTTTATTTTTTGTATTGCGTGTCATTGAAGAACGCCATGTAACTTACTTTACTTTATTGCTAAATGCGTTAGTCATAGAAGTAGAAGTAGTCGTTGGCGTGACAACTTCATGAAGACACGATGATGGAGATCATGATGATGGAGATCATGGTGTCATGCCGGTGACAAGATGATCATGGAGCCCCGAAGATGGAGATCAAAGGAGCTATATGATATTGGCCATATCATGTCACTACTTTATATAATTGCATGTGATGTTTATTATGTTTTATGCATCTTGTTTACTTAGGACGACGGTAGTAAATAAGGTGATCCCTTACAAAATTTCAAGAAGTGTTCTCCCCTAACTGTGCACCGTTGCTACAGTTCGTCGCTTCTAAGCACCACGTGATGATCGGGTTGATGGATTCTTACGTTCACATACAACGGGTGTAAGACAGTTTTACACAGCGAAAACACTTAGGGTTAACTTGACGAGCCTAGCATGTGCAGACATGTCCTCGGAACACGGAGACCGAAAGGTCGAACACGAGTCGTATGAAAGATACGATCAACATGAGAATGTTCACCGATGATGACTAGTCCGTCTCACGTGATGATCGGAGACGGGCTAGTCGACTCGGATCGTGTAACACTTAGATGACTAGAGGGATGTCTAATCTAAGTGGGAGTTCATAATTTGATTAGAACTTAATTATCATGAACTTAGTCTAAAACCTTTGCAAATATGTCTTGTAGATCAAATGGCCAACGCTCATGTCAACATGAACTTCAACGCGTTCCTAGAGAAAACCAAGCTGAAAGATGATCGCAGCAACTATACGGACTGGGTCCGGAATCTGAGGATCATCCTCATAGCTGCCAGGAAACAATATGTCCTAGAAGGACCGCTAGGTGACGCTCCCGTCCCAGAGAACCAAGACATTATGAATGCTTGGCAGTCTCGTGCTGATGATTACTCCCTCGTTCAGTGCGGCATGCTTTACAGCTTAGAACCGGGGCTCCAAAAGCGTTTTGAGCATCACGGAGCATATGAGATGTTCAAAGAGCTGAAACTAGTTTTCCAAGCTCATGCCCAGGTCGAGAGATATGATGTCTCCGACAAGTTCTACAGTTGTAAGATGGAGGAAAATAGTTCTGTCAGTGAACACATCCTGAAGATGTCTGGGTTGCACAACCGTATGACCCAGCTGAATATTAACCTCCCAGATGAGGCGGTCATTGACAGAATCCTCCAGTCGCTCCCACCAAGCTACAAGAGCTTTGTGATGAACTACAATATGCAGGGGATGGTAAAGACCATTCCTGAAGTATTTTCTATGCTGAAGTCAGCAGAGGTTGAAATCAAGAAAGAACATCAAGTGTTGATGGTCAATAAGACCACTAAGTTCAAGAAGGGCAAGGGTAAGAAGAACTTCAAGAAGGATGGCAAGGAGGTTGCCGCGCCCGGTAAGCCAGTCGCCGGGAAGAAGTCAAAGAATGGACCCAAGCCTGAGACTGAGTGCTTTTATTGCAAGGGGAAGGGTCACTGGAAGCGGAACTGCCCCAAATACTTAGCGGATAAGAAGGCCGGCAACACCAAACGTATATTTGATATACATGTAATTGATGTGTACCTTACCAGTACTCGTAGTAACTCCTGGGTATTTGATACCGGTGCCGTTGCTCATATTTGTAACTCACAACAGGAGCTGCGGAATAAACGGAGACTGGCGAAGGACGAGGTGACGATGCGCGTCGGGAATGGTTCCAGAGTCGATGTGATCGCCGTCGGCACGCTGCCTCTACATTTACCTACGGGATTAGTTTTGAACCTTAATAATTGTTATTTAGTGCCAAGTTTGAGCATGAACATTGTATCTAGATCTCGGTTAATGCGAGATGGCTACTCATTTAAGTCTGAGAATAATGGTTGTTCGATTTATATGAGAGATATGTTTTATGGTCATGCTCCGATGGTCAATGGTTTATTCTTAATGAATCTCGAGCGTAATATTACACATGTTCATAGTGTAGATGCCAAAAGATGTAAAGTTGATAACGATAGTCCCACATACTTGTGGCACTGCCGCCTTGGTCACATTGGTGTCAAGCGCATGAAGAAGCTCCATGCTGATGGACTTTTGGAGTCTCTTGATTATGAATCGTTTGACACATGTGAACCATGCCTCATGGGAAAAATGACCAAGACTCCGTTCTCCGGAACAATGGAGCGAGCAACCAACTTGTTGGAAATCATACATACCGATGTGTGCGGTCCAGTGAGCGTCGATGCTCGCGGAGGATATCGTTATGTTCTCACTCTAACTGATGACTTAAGTAGATATGGGTATGTCTACTTAATGAAACACAAGTCTGAGACCTTTGAAAAGTTCAAGGAATTTCAGAATGAGGTGGAGAATCAACGTGACCGAAAGATAAAGTTCCTACGATCAGATCGTGGAGGAGAATACTTAAGTCACGAATTTGGCACACACTTAAGGAAATGTGGAATCGTTTCACAACTCACGCCACCTGGAACACCTCAGCGAAACGGTGTGTCCGAACGTCGTAATCGCACTCTATTGGATATGGTGCGGTCCATGATGTCTCTTACCGATTTACAGCTATCATTTTGGGGATACGCTCTAGAGACAGCTACATTCACTTTAAATAGGGCACCGTCTAAATCCGTTGAGACGACACCGTATGAATTATGGTTTGGAAAGAAACCTAAGCTGTCGTTTCTAAAAGTTTGGGGATGCGATGCTTATGTCAAGAAACTTCAACCTGAAAAGCTCGAACCCAAGTCGGAAAAATGCGTCTTCATAGGATACCCTAAGGAAACTGTAGGGTATACCTTCTACTTAAGATCCGAAGGCAAGATCTTTGTTGCCAAAAACGGATGCTTTCTGGAAAAAGAGTTTCTCTCGAAAGAAGTAAGTGGGAGGAAAGTAGAACTCGATGAAGTACTACCTCTCGAACGGGAAAATGGTGCAGCTCAGGAAAATGTTCCTGTGATGCCCACACCAACTGAAGAGGAAACCAATGATGATGATCAAGGTACTTCGGATCAAGTTGCTACTGAACTTCGTAGGTCCACAAGGACACGTTCCGCACCAGAGTGGTACGGCAACCCTGTCCTGGAAATCATGTTGTTAGACAACGGTGAACCTTCAAACTATGAAGAAGCAATGGCGGGCCTAGATTCCAACAAATGGCTAGAAGCCATGAAATCCGAGATAGAATCCATGTATGAAAACAAAGTATGGACTTTGACTGACTTGCCCGATGATCGGCGAGCGATAGAAAACAAATGGATCTTTAAAAAGAAGACGGACGCGGATGGTGATATCACCATCTATAAAGCTCGACTTGTCACTAAGGGTTATCGACAAGTTCAAGGGATTGACTACGATGAGACATTCTCTCCCGTAGCGAAGCTTAAGTCCGTCCGAATCATGTTAGCAATTGCCGCATACTATGATTATGAGATATGGTAGATGGACGTCAAAACGACATTCCTTAACGGGCATCTTAAGGAAGAGCTGTATATGATGCAGCCGGAAGGTTTTGTCGATCCTAAGAATGCTAACAAAGTATGCAAGCTCCAGCGATCCATTTATGGGCTGGTACAAGCATCTCGGAGTTGGAATATTCACTTTGATGAGATGATCAAAGCGTTTGGGTTTATGCAGACTTATGGAGAAGCCTGCGTTTACAAGAAAGTGAGTGGGAGCTCTGTAGCATTTCTCATATTATATGTGGATGACATACTCTTGATGGGAAATAATATAGAATTTCTGGACAGCATTAAGGCCTACTTGAACAAATGTTTTTCAATGAAGGACCTTGGAGAAGCTGCTTATATATTAGGCATCAAGATCTATAGAGATAGATCGAGACGCCTCATAGGTCTTTCACAAAGCACATACCTTGATAAGATTTTGAAAAAGTTCAAAATGGATGAGTCCAAGAAAGGGTTCTTGCCTATGTTACAAGGTGTGAGCTTGAGCTCAGCTCAGTCACCGACCACGGCAAAAGATAAAGAAGAGATGAGTGTCATCCCCTATGCTTCAGCCATAGGATCTATTATGTATGCCATGCTGTGTACCAGACCTGATGTAAACCTTGCCGTAAGTTTGGTAGCAAGATACCAGAGTAATCCCGGCAAGGAACACTGGACAGCGGTCAAGAATATCCTGAAGTACGTGAAAAGGACAAAGGACATGTTTCTCGTTTATGGAGGTGACGAAGAGCTCGTCGTAAAGGGTTACGTCGACGCTAGCTTCGACACAGATCTGGATGACTCTAAGTCACAAACCGGATACGTGTATATGTTGAATGGTGGAGCAGTAAGCTGGTACAGCTGCAAGCAGAGCGTCGTGGCGGGATCTACATGTGAAGCGGAGTACATGGCAGCCTCGGAGGCAGCGCATGAAGCTATTTGGGTGAAGGAGTTCATCACCGACCTAGGAGTCATACCCAATGCGTCGGGGCCAATCAAACTCTTCTGTGACAACACTGGAGCTATTGCCCTTGCCAAGGAGCCCAGGTTTCACAAGAAGACCAGGCACATCAAGCGTCATTTCAACTCCATCCGTGGAAATGTTCAAGATGGAGACATAGAAATTTGCAAAGTACATACAGATCTGAATGTCGCAGATCCATTGACTAAAGTTCTCTCGCGAGCAAAACATGATCAACACCAGAACTCTATGGGTGTTCGATTCATCACAATGTAACCAGATTGGTGACTCTAGTGCAAGTGGGAGACTGTTGGAAATATGCCCTAGAGGCAATAATAAAGTATTATTATATTTCTATGTTCATGATAATTGTCTTTTATTCATGCTATAACTGTATTATCCGGAAATCGTAATACACGTGTGAATACAAAGACCAAAATATGTCCCTAGTGAGCCTCTAGTTGACTAGCTCGTTGTGATCAACAGATAGTCATGGTTTCCTGGCTATGGACATTGGATGTCGTTGATAACGGGATCACATCATTAGGAGAATGATATGATGGACAAGACCCAATCCTAAGCATAGCACAAAGATCGTGTAGTTCGTTTGCTAGAGCTTTGCCAATGTCAAGTATCTCTTCCTTTGACCATGAGAGTGTGTAACTCCTGGATACCGTAGGAGTGCTATGGGTGTATCAAACGTCACAACGTAACTGGGTGACTATAAAGATGCACTACAGGTATCTCCGAAAGTATCTATTGTTTTATGCGGATCGAGACTGGGATTTGTCACTCCGTATGACGGAGAGGTATCTCTGGGCCCACTCGGTAATGCATCATCATGAGCTCAAGGTGACCAAGGTGTTGTCCGCGGGATCATGCATTACGGTACGAGTAAAGTGACTTGCCGGTAATGAGACTGAACGAGGTATTGGGATACCGACGTCGGAGTCTCGGGCAAGTAACGTACCGATTGACAAAGGGAATTGTATACAGGGTTTGATCGAATCCTCGACATCATGATTCAACCGATGAAATCATCGAGGAGCATGTGGGAGCCAACATGGGTATCCAGACCCTGCTGTTGGTTATTGCCCGAGAGTGGTCTCGGTCATGTCTGCATGTCTCCCGAGCCCGTAGGGTCTACACACTTAAGGTTCGGTGACGCTAGGGTTGTTAGGAAGACTAGTATGTGACTACCGAATGTTGTTCGGAGTCCCGGATGAGATCCCGGACGTTACGAGGAGTTCCGAAATGGTCCGGAGGTAAAGTTTTATATATGGGAAGTTGTTAAACGGGCACCGGAAAGTTTCGGGGTCATACCGGTATTGTACCGGGACCACCGGAAGGATTCCGGGGGTCCACCGGGAGGGGCCACCACTCCCGGGGGGCCACTTGGGCTGCATGGGGATAGCAGCCAGCCCCTAGTGGGCTTGGCGCGCCCCCTCCTTGGGCCCATGCGCCTAGGGGTGGGGGGGAAACCCTAAAGGGGGCGCACCCCCCTTGCTTGGGGGGCAAGCCCCCCACCCCTTGGCCGCCGCCCCCCCTAGGGTTTTCCCTAGAGAGCCGGCCCCCCTTGCCCTTTCCCCTATATATAGAGGGGTGAGGGGAGGGCTGCAACACACCATAACTCAAGGCGCAGCCCCTCCCCTCCCCAACACATCTCCTCCTCCGTACATGCTTGGCGAAGCCCTGTCAGAATACTGCCGCGTCAACTGCACCACGCCGTCGTGCTGCCATTGGAGCTGCCTTCCTCAACCTCTCCTTCCTCCTTGCTGGATCAAGACGGAGGAGACATCTCCTGTCCCTTACGTGTGTTGAACGCGGAGGTGCTGTCCGTTCAGCATTAGGACATCGGTGATCCGAATCACGTTCGAGTACGACTCCATCATCACCATCTCCTTGGCAAGCTTCCGCTCGTGATCTACAAGTGGTATGTAGATGCAAACTCTCTCCCTTGACTCGTTGCTTAGATGAACTCATAGATGGATCTTGGTGAAACCATAGGAAAATTTTTAATTTTCTGCAACGTTCCCCAACACATAGTTCTCGAACCCGTAGGGTCCGCACACTTAACGTTCGATGACGATTTGTATTATGAGTTATGTGATTTGATGACCGAAGTTTGTTTGGAGTCCTCGATAAGATC